>NC_058130.1:129280022-129580022 GCF_016433145.1 Gracilinanus agilis | reverse complement strand
GAAACCTGAACAGCCCCCAGAGCTATTGGAAGCAAAATTCTGCTTCTCAGTATAGAAGGGAAAAACAATGACTAAAGAGACAGAAAACTAAGGTTCAATTCTCAACTATATCACTTAGTAGTTGTGAAAATTATGGAGATGAGTAGTTTCTCTTCTTTAAGTCTGTTCCTCATTAATGGGAAAAAAAGTCAAATTATAATTATATACATTTATGCCTTTATAGAAAGACAAAGATTTCTAAATTGATTATTATCCTCATTTTGCAGGCAGAAAACTGAGATGGACATAGACCCAATGACATCTAATTATAGATCTAGAGCTCATACACTTGTTTTTTAATCATTACTCCATGGCTACTTACCCTATGCAATAATGCCTTTAAATGGGGATAATATAATGTCTTTATAATGCAAAGAGGGCCACTGTAAATTTAAACTCATTACAGAAGCACAGTGTGCGAAAGACTGAAGAGTTTGAAATGAGAACTAGGCTGGTATCCCAATACTTTGATTTCTTAGCTGGGTGATCATTGAAAAGCGACTTCCCTCCCTAGGTTTCAAAAGAGGTAAATAAAATTATTAAATCCGCCTTTCAGCTAAAACATTTTATGCAATGTTAGCCATTATTCCTTTTTAAAAGATCATAGCACATGGCACTTATGGCATGCACTTGTATTTTCAATTATATTATATATCTTTGTGCATATTTCATTTCGCTTATTGGACCGGCCACTCCATGAAGACCGGGCCAGAATTGTATTTATTTCTGCTTCCTCAGAACAGGGATGGCTACACAGCAGACACTGTGAATGTTGTTGAATGAATGCTGAAGCATCTTATAATTTTGGGAATGTGGGGAATGGACAATTAGTGTATACGCACATGACCCTTTTAAAGAGCTTTGATTGCAGATGTACCATTATTAGTGGACAGAAATTGAACTTGTTCCAAGATATAGAGGTTCCTGTTAGTCATACAGACAACAAATGTGTGATGTCCTCCATGTAGAGCAACATGTGAAAAAGAAAAATCGGCTAAAAGGGGATTTCAGAGAAAGGTTTCAAACTTGTGTGAGCAGCAATCTGACCTCTGGGGAGCTGATTTTGAAATCATGCTTCCATGCTCAACAGATTAAGAGGTTAAGCACTGGTCTGGAGGGAAATATGGCTTCAAATGGCACCTGGGATCATGGGATTTAGAACAGGAATGGATATTAGTCCAATGCCTTTATTTTATAGGCTAGGCTGAGGCCCAGAGAAGGATAGCAATTTGTTCAAAGTCACAAAGGTAGCAGTTCTGAAGAGCTGGATTCAAACAGATTCCTTGACTCTTAAAATACAAAACCAAACAATCTGAGAGTAGGAAAGGAGTTTCTTTCCAATGAAGGATTTCCCTCTACAGTATAATCACTGGGCTTGTCTTAGCAGATAGATTGCTAAATAATTCATATTGTCTACAGTTATTTTATTTTATTTTTTTTAAATCCTTACCTTCCGTCTTGGAGTCAATACTGTGTATTGGCTCAAAGGCAGAAGAGTGGTAAAGGTTAGGCAGTGGGGGTTGTGACTTGCCCAGGGTCACACAGCAAGGAAGTGTCTGAGGCCAGATTTGAACCTAGAACCTCCCGTCTCTAGGCCTGGCTCTCAATCCACTGAGCTACCCAGCTGCCTCCTCTACAGTTATTTTAAATGGAATTTCTGTTTCTATTTCTTTCTGCTGGGTGTTGTTCATAGTATATAGAAATGCTGATGATTTAAGTGGGTTTATTTTATATCCTGAAACTTTATTGAAGTTGTTAATTGTTTTAATATGTTTTTAGTTGATTCTCTAGAATTTTATAAGTATACCACCATATCATTTGCAGAGTGATAGTTTTATTTCCCCACTGCCCATTTTTATTTTTTCAATTTCCCCTTCTTGTCTTATTGCTATAACTAGCACTTCTAATATAATATTGAATAATACTGGTGAAATAAACATTCTTGCTTCACTCCTGATCTTACTGGGAAGGCTTTTCTATCCCTGTTGCAAATAATGCTTCCTCTCAGTTTTAGAAAAATACTACTTTTAATTTCAAGAAAGACTCCATAGATTCCTTTGCTTTCTAGTGTTTTTTTTTTTTAATAGAAATGGGTGTTGAATTATGTTAAAGGCTTTTTCTGCCTCTATTAATTTAATCATATGATTTTTGTTTTTATTGTTATTGACATGATTGATTATGCTGATAGTTTTCTTAATAGTGAACAGGTCTTTCATCTGTGAAATAAATCCCACCTGATCATAGTATGATCTTTGTGATATATTGTTATAATTCCTTGCTAGTATTTTATTTAAATTTTTGAATCAATATTAATTAAGGAAATTTATGTATACCTTTCTTTCTCTGTTTTTGCTCTCCCAGGTTTGCATATCAAGACCATATTTGTGTCATAAAATGATTTGGTAGGATTCTTTACTAATTTCTTCCAAATATGTTGTACAATATTAGAATTAATTGTTTCTTAAATGTTTGGTAGAATTTATTTGTAAATCCATCTAGTCCTAGGGGATTTTTTTTCCCCCTTAGGGAAATCATTGATGATTTCTTCATTTTTTCCTTAGAATTATTTAAGTATTCTATTTTGTATTCTGTTCATCTGGGCAGTTAAATTTTTGTAAGTATTCATCTATCTCACTTAAGATTGTCAGTTTTATTGGCATATAATTTGGCAAAATAAGTCCTAATAACTGCTTCAATTTCTTCATTTTTCATTTTTGGTACTCATAATTTAATTTTCTTCTCTCATTTTAATCAAATTAACCAATGATTTACCTATTTTATTGTTTTATTTTCACAAAATCAGATTCTACTTTTACTTAGTTCAATTTTTTTACTTTCAGTTTTATTAATCTCTCCTTTGATTTTTAAGATTTCCATTTTGGTGTTTAATTGGGGACTTTTAATTTGTTCTTTTCTGGGTTGTTTTTTTAGTTGCATGCCTCCTTCATTGATCTGCTCTTTCTCTCTTTTATTAATGTACAAGTTTAGAGACATAAATTTTCCTCTAAATATTGGATCCCATACGTTTTGGAATGTTGTCTTACTGCTATTCTTTATAATTAAATTATTTATTATTTCTATAATTTATTGTTTGACTCACTCATTCTTTAGGATTAGGTTATTTCGTTTCCAATTAACTTTTAATCTTCACTTCCATGGCTCTATATTGAATGTAATATTTATTGCATTAGAGTCTGAAAAACGTGCATTTAATATTTCTGCTTTTCAGCATTTGGTTGTGAGGTTTTTATGTCCTAATAAAAGGTCAGTTTCTAGGGTATCATGTATAGCTGAAAAAAACTTATATTCCTTTGTAATTCCTTTTCTGTTTTCTCAAGAGTTCTGTCATATCTACCTTTTTTAAGAGTCTATTCATCAACTTAACTTCCTTCTTATTTACTTTATGATTAGATTATCTCTCTCTTAAAGGAGAAGGTTGAGGTACCCCACCAGTATAGTTTTACTGCCTATTTCTAGCTTTTCCTTTAAGAATTTGGATGCTATGTCATTTGGTGAATATATATTTAGTACTGATATTACTTCATTTTCTATGATTTCTTTTTAGCAAGATATAGTTTCCCCCTACTTATTTCTTTTAATTCGTCCTGTTTTTGCTTTTGCTTTGTGTGAGAATGCCTGCTTTCCCTGCTTTTTTTTTTTTAACCTTGGCTGAAGCATAATAAATTCTGCTACAGCATCTTATTTTAAATCTTGTGCATATTTATTTCAAGTGTGTTTATCGTAAACATTCAATTATTGGTTTTTGGTTTGTAATCAATTCAGCTGTTTCTATTTTATGGGTGAGTTCATCCCATTCACATTCACAATTATGATTGCTAACTTTACATTTCTCACCAACTCATTTTCTTCTGTTTATCCTTCTCTCTCTTTTTATCCTGTCCTTACTCTAAAATCTGTTTTACTCATGACCACTGCCTTCTTTTCTTTGTTCTTCCTTTTATTACTTCCCCTTTTCTCTTATTTCCTTCCCCTCCAATTTCCTTATTGGGCAAGATAGAGTTCTAGTAGTAATTTAATATATGTGTGTGTTTCTAAATATGTATATATGTACATATATATGCATATATATTCCCTTTGTGAACCAATTTTGATATAAATGAGGTTCAAGCATTACCTCTCCATCATTTTCCCCTTCAATGTAAAAATTCTTCCTTTGCACCTCTTTTATGAAACAACTTTTCCCTATTTTTCTCTGCCTTTCCTTTTCTAACAGGGCACCCTTCTTTCTCAGTTATCCATTCATTTCTTTGCATCATCCTGACATAATCAATTCACTTCTGCATCCTCTTTCTACATAGAAGCCTTCTAACTAACCTAATAATGATAAAGCTCTTGAAAGTTACATGTATCATCTTATATAGAAAGGTATACATTTTAACATAAAGTCACCTATAATTTCTTTTTCTCATTTTTACCTTTTTATGCCAAGGAATTCAAATTTTTACATAGAATTGGGAAATGTTTAACAAAATAAATAAAAACACATTGGAGTCAAAATAAGACATGGGTTCTTTTTCTTTTTCTTTTTTTTAAACACTTACCTTCCATCTTAGAATCAATTATGTGTTTTGGTTCCAAGTGTTGGAGGCTAGGCAACTGGAATTAAATGACTTGCCCAGCTAGAAGTATCTGAGACCAGATTTGAACCTGGGATCTATAGTCCTGGCTCTCAATTGACCAAGTCATCTAGCTATCTCAGTTAATCTTCAATAACAAGTTTATATATCATATATCTTCAATAACAAGTTTACATATCATATGTCTATATCCATGTCTAGGAAAGAACCTATGAAGCAATACAGAATTGTAGAAAAAAATACATTTGTCTTAAGCAACTTAGAATCAATACTTCTTGGATAATAATCCATTTAAGCTTTAATATCCTCATTTAAAATTGTTGTTCAGTTGTTTCATTCCTGTCCAACTCTTTGTGACCACATTCGGAGTTTTCTTGGCCAAGATACTGGTGGAATTTGCCATTTCCTTCTCCAGTTCATTTTACAGTTGAGGAAACTGAGGCAAACAGGGGTAAGTGACTTGCCCAAGGTCACATAGCTAGTAAATGTCTGCCTTAGCCAGATTTGAACTCATCTTCCCAATTTCAAGTCCAGAACTCATGGTGTCACCTACTGCCCCGTTTTTTAAGGTAGGGTTAGAAATAATTGCACTGCCAGAATGATAGTCTTAAAACTTCTTTGTAAACTTTAAGGTGTTATCATTACTTATCTAAAGTCCATACAATTCTCTCTTGTTTCCCTTTCTGCACTCATCAAGGATCTCTGAATATCCATACCTCCAAGACATATAGCTCTCCCATGCTGTCCTTTGGTTACTCTCTGTGGTATTTCCACCCACTTCTGCAGGCTTCAATCATAGAATTTCCAGAGTCCAATGGTCAAATATATTCTGTGACTGAATCTCTGAAGGATGCCAGCAGAGAATTCTCTGTGTTTAGTAAAAGGAACAGGAAATAATACTCCTCCACAAAAGTGAATTCTTAGAAAATGCAGGAAAGGCAAAATCTCTGAACACTTTGGTCTGATCAACAGTAGAATCACCTATTCCTAGCCTGTGGATATAAGGAAGCTCTGAGTTTCTCTATTCCATATTCATTGCTCTGACTACCAAAGGAACAGTCTGGACAAGCAAAAAACCTCAGTCTCTACAAAGCAGAGGAATCTGAATTTCTCCTCCCAATCTGAACCACACTAAGGAATTTAGAAAGCCTCTTCTCTATAGGGGAGGGCCTGGCCCATGCTGTTTACATTACAACCAGAGATTAAATCCAAGTTCCAGTGAAGTTCCCTGTGGAAAGTCTGGGAGTTTCCTCCTGATTTAATCCCAGGTTCTAATTTTTTTTTTTTTTTAAGGAGCTGTTGAGGAGACCTTCTGTCTCAGCAACAAGGGAGCCTAGTGCCAAATGGGAGGAGACCCTGCTAGGCTTCAATGAACATAGAAAGACAGAGCTGGGAAATTTGCCCTTTGGGGACAGAGTACCACTTTTCTCTGCTAAGATTCAATTCCTAAACAACATATTGAATCCTATTTACCTGTCTCACAACAACTGGTTGAAAAGTAACAATTTCTGTCAATAACCAGCAGTTTATCTACATGATACCACCAAAATTCATAAGTTGTTTTTGGCTTCCTATAGACACAGCTTGAATAATTCACTGTTTATTTTTTTCCCCTCCTTATAAGTTCAATGGAATCTCATGAGATTCAATATATATTTAGTAGCAGCTGTGATAGAGTGGAAATCATGCTGGACTTGGAGTTTAATAGAAATGTTTCAGACCCAGAATCTGCCACTTACTACCTTTAGTAATTGCTCAACTTCTCTGGGCCTCTCTTTCTGGCTAGGTATAATGAGAATTATAACCCCTCTATTACTGTAACTCATCGCATTTATTCAATCAACAAGTATTTATTATGTGTCTACTAGTCACAAACAGTTTGTGAGTTGGGGAGAGTAAAAAGACAAAAAAGAAGCCAAGAAATCAGTCTAGAATAATTCCCATTTTTTCTGCTAAGTCTTATTCTCAAAGAGTTGGTATTCTACTGTTAAGGACAGGATGTACCTAAAAAGATTCATACAAAACACTAGCAAAGACATCAGTGGTAGGGGGAGAAGAGCATTCACAAAATTAGCATTGCCAGTTGGGTCAAAAGAGAAAATACATAAACACGTTGCAACTGTAAAGCAATTTATAAATGGCAACTCTTGTTGCTCATTTCTTATGCCCCTAACTTTACTATTTTTCTTTTGGGGGTGGCAGACTCCGAAGCCATCATGATAACATAGTGACAAAATATCGGAAATCATCTGTTACATCAGAAGTTGGGCTTTAGAACTCTCCAGTCTCTTTCAGCTTAAATTTGTAATTTATGTTTTCTTCCCTCCTCATATTGCCATGAGGTAGGAGGGACTTCTGAGGCCATCTACTCCAACCTTCTCATTATATAGCTAAGGATCTGTGGCCAGCGAGGTCAAGTGATTTTTCTGAAGCCACAAAGATTGTTGTTTTATCATCATCATCATCATCATCATCATCATTATCACTAGCATTAATATAGTACTTTATGTTTTACAAAATGTTTTACCTACTTTATTCTACTTTTTCATGCATTTTTCAGTTGTGTCTGACTCTTCATAAACCCATTAAAGGTTTGCTGGGTAAAGATATCAAAGTTGTTCACGATTTCCTTTTTCAACTCATTTTACAGATGAAGAACTGAGGCAAACAGGGTGGTGTGACTTGCCCAGAGTCACATAGCTAGTGAGTGTCTGAGGCAAAACTTGAACTCATAATGATGAGACTTTCTGATTCCAAGTCTCTATCCACTGCATGTCTAACCCCATTAAACAGAAGACAGAAGATATTCTTGACAATATCTCAGATAGGTAATTAGACATTTAGACTATACTGGAATTCACTCATCTTTTGGCAGTTCATTCCATTGTTGGGCAGCTCTAATTCTTGTGATGTTCTCCCTTATATTAAAATAAAATTTGTTTCCTTACCACTCTTAGCCATTCATCCTTCTTCAAAGTCTTAGATTTTGAAGCTACCCAGAATAAGTCTTCTCCCTCATCCACAAGAAGACCCTTAAATTTCCATTTCATTTTCTTTCAAATGTTGCCAAGGCAGATATCTAGCTAAGCAGTGGAGAGATTTAACCTAGCCTGGGCTATACAACACAAGTTATATTATTTGAGAGGTAACATTCTTCAATAATATAAACCAGATGTATTAGCCCACATCCCCTACACCATAAAAAATTTCCACTATGAATTTATAAAATGTATCCCCATATTTAGATGCTCTAAACTTACTTGACAACTATCTACACTGAATTCAAATCTAGCCTCAGACATTTATTAACCATGTGAATTTGAACAAGTCTCTAAATCTCTACCCAACTCAGATTCCTCATTTGTAAAAATAGGAATAACATTAGCACCTACATCTCAAGGGTCACTGAGAAAATAAACAACTTGAAGTCAGAAGACCTGGATTCAAATCCTGATTCCAATTTCATATACTAATTGTGTTGTTATTGGCAAGTCACTTCATTACTCTGAATCTCTGTAAAACAGGGATAAAACTATTTTCAAGATCTGCTTCACAAGGCAGTTGTGAGGAAAGCATGCCATTATCCTTAAAGTGCTATATAAATGTGAGTTATTATTATTATCAATATCAATATTAGTAGCTTCTAGGAAAAAAAAGATGTTGAGATTAAGTTGATTTGGGCTATTAAAGTAAGTATCTACTAAATGAAATATCTTCTTCCTTAAATTTATTTTAGCACTTTCTCCAGATCTCTCCTTTCCTTTGTCACATTCTACCTTGTATCTCACTTATCTGGGTACATGTCTTTTCCATGCCCTATTAAATTGTAAATTCCTTTAGGGAAGAAGTTAAACTGGAGGGATTTTTTTGTTTGTTTTTTGTATTCTTACATCCTCACATGGCAAAGTTATGTATATGGTAGATGCTGAATACATGTCTGCCAAGTCAAATTAAATATGTCTTTTGATATGCAAACAGAGAAAGGCAACTGGGATTCTGCTACACACAATGAGAGGGGTCAGGTATAAAGCAGAATGGCTATTCTGAGAGTATTTTTATAGCTATCCAAAAGTGACTAAGAATCAGTTCTGGAATGATTCTTTTCTGTTAATTCATAGTATCCAACAGTCCTGTAATTAAAAACACAAAAAGGTGCTAGTACCAATGATGTTATCTTCAATAATCATAAACTTACTGTGCAATTGTATCAAATATTCCTCCAGTAGGACATTGACTTAACATCAACAAAACAGATCAGAGATCATCCATCCTCATCTGTCTGACACCCAACACAGACCCTGCACAGCTGGGCACTTAGCAAATACTTTTGGATGACAGTAGTGATGTATAGCATGGTGTCATTATGTATATTTTATAGTGAGGGTAAAGAGTTTCCTCTTTATCCAAGGTTATTTTTTCTTGAAAAATCTGATTGAGTCATCATGGGATTCAGGGAGACTATTTTCTCATCAAGAGGGAACTGGCTTAAAGAAAAGAAACAAAAGGCAAAAAAAAAAAAAAAAAGAATAAATAGGAAAGGTTCTAAATCAAGAAGAGAAGAGAACAGGGTTTCCAGGAATCAGTGATGAAAATTCGACTTCCTTTACATTTGTATAAATTGTCAGGAAAGGGAGTAAATGCATTAAGATTATCTTTGCAAAGAAATGATAAGCTGATGAGGAGTAGTGAAATATTGAGGTACCTGGGCCCCATTGGGTTTGGAATTCTTATGTTCTGACTCATAGGGTTGTTGTGAAGTTTACAGGAGATAATTACATGAAAGCATTTTAAAAATGGCCAAGAATGTCACAGGTTGAAGGAGGTAGCAGATCATATGGAAGAGGTGCTGGATTTGGGGTCAAGAATATCTTACTTCATATCTTGATTCATGTGTCTATTAGCTGGGCAAACCTGGGCAAATCAATGAACCTTTCTTAGCTTCAGTTTCCTCTGGAAAATGAGCATAATAATAGCCCCTATTTCACAGAGTTATGGTAAGAATCAAATAAAAGTACATAACTAAAATATTTTAAAAACCTTAAGACACTGTACAAATGCTAGAATAATATTATTAAAGTATCATTGCTCATATTATTCTTGCTATGACAATTCAACACACATTAAGTGTTTTCAGTGTGGCACAGAGGAAGACATAAAGATCAGATTAAGACCTAGCCCCTCTTGTCATGGAGGAGGACATAAGGCGCACACCCTGACTGCTGTAAAGAATAATGCAGGATACTATAAGAAAGAGGTATGAACAAAGGGTCATGAAGACCCTGAGCCAGAAAAAGGGTGATTTACAAGGGATTTCAGGGGAGGCTTCATGCAGCGGGTAAAATTTGATTTGGATTTTAAAATATGAACAAAAACTAAATAAGCGAAATGAGGGAGAAAGGGTATTTTAGTCACAGGAAACAATGTAAACTGAGCTACAACATGAAAGAAACAATAGAGCGAAACTGGGGCTATGAATGGTTTGGCTTTACTAAAATATACAGTACATAGAGGGAAAGAATAAGATGAAACTGGGAGGATGAAACTGTGTTAGACTACAGGAGATCTCGAATGCAAAGCAGAGGGGGGAGTGCCTCCTACTTCATGAGGAATAGGGAGCTATGAACCTTTGAACAGAGGAGGAATGACATGACCACATCTATGCTTTGGGAAGATGAATCTGGACAGAGTATGAAGGATAGTTAAGGAAAGAAACTTCCTATGTGTATGTCAATAGACACCTGCCCAAATATGCATGTGTCTAAATATGCATGTGTCTATATATGTGTATAATATGTATGCATACATATATTATGTATGTACATGCATCCATGCATATACATATATAAAGCATATGTATGCATACCTATACACATGGCTGGATACAGAGCTATATACATATGTTACACATATTTTACATATATTTATATAATTATATTTCATTATAATTGGTTTTCTCTATAATCTTATGCATTTTATTCTGTGTATTTTTAAATGCTGTTCTTAGAAGATATGTATCATATTGTTAGAGGGATCCATGAAACATATGCAAAAAGGTAAAACAGAATCCTGGTTTAGAAGGAGGATGGATTAAGTTGGGAAAATCCATTAGGAAGCTATTATAGTAGTCCACAGAGGCTAAGTTACTTCACGGAGGTTAAGTTACTTGTTAAAGATTAGAGCAGTAGTTAAAGACAGAACTATGATACAAATCTAAGTCTTCTTCAAGTCTAGAACTCTTTTTTTCTCCACAAAAAAATTATATTCTCTCATTCTTATTCCCTGCTCCACCTGATAGAAGTAGGGAAAGTGAGGAGAAAATGAGAGAAATGAGGAAGGTAAGGAAAAAAGGAGGGGAGAATTAGGAAAAATGGAGAGGAGGAGAGAAGATGAAAGAGATATGTATACTTAAGCAAAACAAATTCTAGCATTGGCCATGCTCGAAAACATGTCTCACTATGTATTCTGCATCCAACATCTCTGTGGTGATCTTTTCCCTGAGTTCCTAGCTCATATTTCCAATTGTTTGCAAACCAATATCTCTGTTGATACTCTTCTAGAATCTCAAACTCAACTCATACATAACTGAACTCATTATCTTCTTCCCAAAACCTACCGGACTTTTTATTTTCCTTTATCTTGTCCATTGCACCACAATCATCCCATCAACTCAGGTTTGAAACCTCAGTGTCATCATTGACTCTACATTTTCCTTTCCTCCATATCAGATAAGTTAGTAAAATCCTTCCAGTTGTATTTCCACAATATCTCTCATATCATTTCCTTATCTCCATTCATACCGCTCCCTACCATTCTAGTTCAGATGCTTACCATCTCTTGACTGGACTATTTTTATTTATTTGTTTTAATTCATGAAAATGTTTAGTTTTAACACAATATGCTTCCCAACAAACAGTCAAGCAAATCCCTTCCCAAAGTACAAAACAAGTTAACTTATCAATTATTAACAGAAAGGAAAGATATCTCTTTTAACTATTTGCCTGGAATATTTTAACAAGAATAAACATGTTTATAAATAATATAACATGGCTTGTGAAGTACTTTTCACATAATGTAATATACCTTGAGTTAGGTAGTACAAATATACATTCATTCATTTATTCAATAAGTATTTATTAAGACCTTGCTACACTCCAGACAAAATGCTAGGCACTGAAGATAAAAAAAATTAAAAACAAGGAGGTTACATTCTATTGGAGGGGAAGCGATAACAGCATATACACAGATAAAGAAATACAGGGCATCTAGGCAGCTCAGAGGAAGAGGTCCTGGGTTAAAATCTGGTCTCAAACACTTTCTTGCTGGGTGACACTGGTCAAATCATGTAATTAGGAGGATCAAAACAGACTTCTTATAAGAGGTGGTCCTTGACCTAGGACTTAAAGGAAGGTAGGAATTCTACAGGGTGGAAGTGGGGTTGGAATATACAATAGGAATTGGGATCATCCAATGTCTACAGGAAGAAACTGAGGCAAAGAAATAAAATAATGTGCCCATGATCACAGAGTTAAATAGGCAGCAGATCTATGGTTCAAAACCATATTTGACCAAAATCTTTCCACTCTACTAAGCCATGTCAAAAATGGCATCCCTGCCACCACTCTCTATATTCTCCAATTTATTCCTTACACAACTGCCTAATCTTCCTAGTAGCAGGACAGGTATTTTATCCTTAAACTTCCAAATCTAAGGCTTATTCAACTAAAGCAGGTCAAGATCTTGATTAGCAGGAAACAACAAACTGGGAAAAAATCTTTATAATAAAAAACTCTGACAAAGGTCTAATTACTAAAATATACAAGGAGTTAAATCAATTGTACAAAAAATCAAGCCATTCCCCAATGGGTAAATGGGCGAGGGACATGAATAGGCAATTTTCAGATAAAGAAATCAAAACTATCAATAAACACATGAAAAAGTGTTCTAAATCTCTAATAATTAGAGAAATACAAATCAAAACAACTCTGAGGTATCACCTCACACCTAGCAGATTGGCTAAAATGACAGCAGGGGAGAGTAATGAATGTTGGTGGGGCATGTGGCAAAATTGGGACATTAATGCACTGCTAGTGGAGTTGTGAAATGATTCAACCATTCTGGATGGCAATTTGGAACTATGCCCAAAGAGAGCCCTTTGATCCAGCTATACGATTGCTGGTTTTGTACCTCAAAGAGATCATAGGGAAAAAGACATATATAAAAATATTTATAGCTGCCCTCTTTGTGGCAGCAAAAAACTGGAAAATGAGGGTATGCACTTCAATTGGGGATTGGCTGAAGAAATTGTGTATCTGTTGGTGATGGAATACTACTGTGTTCAAAGGAATAATGAACTGGAGGAATTCCCTGTGAACTGGAACAACCTCCAGGAACTGATGCAGAGTGAAAGGAGCAGATCCAGGAGAACATTGTACACAGAGACTGATACACTGTGGTAAAATTGAATGTAATGAACTTCTGTACTAGCAGCAATGCAATGACCAGGACAATTCTCAGGGATTTATGGAAAAGAATGCTACTCATATTCAGAGGAAGAACTGCAGGAGTGGAAACACAAAAGAAAAACAACTGCTTGAACACATGGGTTGATGTGGAAATGATTTGGGAAGTAAACTCTAAACAACCACCCTAGTACAGCTATCAATAATATGGAAATAGGTCTTGATCAATAACACATGAAGAAACCAGTGGAAATGAACATTGGCTATGGGGGTGTGGTAAGGTTGGGGGGGAAGAAAGTAAGAACATGAATCATGTAACCATGGAAAAAATTTTTTTCTAAAATGAATGAATGAATGAAAGCAAAAAAAAAAAAGATCTTGATTAGTAACCATGGGAATTAGGTAAAACTTAACACAATTCATTCAACCTCTGGACATAAGAGAAGAAAGAGCCCATGCCATAGAAGATCCCTTTAATCTGGATGTACAAATTAATGCCTCATGTATCTCTGACTAAACAGGCAGTCTTATTGCTTTGCAGTCACATTTCAGCACTTAGTAATTCAAAATCTCTGGCAGTTTCTTTATCTGTAATCACTGGGATTTTTACAATAGTTATTATTTCTATAGTGCTTTAAGGTTTGCAAAGCACTTTACAAGTATTATCTTAGATGATCCCCCCAGGAAGCATATGTTATTATTTTTTTAACAATATTTTACAGATAAAGAAACAGGCAAGTGGGGGTTGTAATTTGTCAAGGATCACATAACTAGTAAAGTATCTGAAGCAGAATTTGGAAGCAGAATCAGGTCCTTGTGACTCCAAGTATAGGACTCTAGCCATTGAGTTACCTTCCTTTTGGGGATAATAATAGTTGTTGTGAAATCAAATAAATTAAAACATGGAGAGTGCTTTATAATCTGTAAAATATCAATATAAATATGACCTATTATTGTTGTGGTACATATAATCTCTAAGGGTAGCAAGGTGGCATAGAGGATATAGCGCTGGGACTGGGGCCAAGAAGACTCATCTTGCTGAGTTCAAATCTGGCCTCAGACACTTACTGTGTGACTGGGCTAGTTACTTAACCCTGTTTGCCTCAGCTTCCTCATCTGTCAAATCACCAGGAGAAGGAAATGGCAAATGACTCCAGTATCTTTGCCAAGAAAACTCCAAAAGGGGTCATGGAGAGTCAGATCTGACTGAAAATAGCTAAACAACCGCAAAAACAATCTCTAGGTTCTCTCCCAATTGTACATGGACTAACAGAATGGGACTCCAAAACTCAGCATTTACTTGTACCCTATGAGTTTAAGGGTAGCACTGAAGGGTTGTAGTTTGTCTAGCACTAAAGCTCATGAGCCCCAGTCAGTGTACTTCTCATTATGATTATCAGTTGATGACAATTAGTCAGCTAGGCTTACTCAGATTTTAGTAACGAATATTGATAAGGTGGTATGGTAAGAAAAATTAGTACGAACATCCTCCAAAGTACGCATGATACACTCTAACCCTAGAGCATACTGAATGCAAGGGAAAGTGAGCTCAAATTTTGAAAGCATGTATGGTACAGGGTTAACTTGCAGCTCCTGATTTTTGGGAAAGTATTTCCTCCCTTTAGTGGGATACTCATGAATAAATCATATCTTAGGTACAATATATCTTATCTGATGTACTCTTTGCAGAAGCCTGAATCTTCCTTTTTTCTTAATGGATCCAATCTATTCTCAGATCCCAATGCAGGCACTGTCACCATCTACAAAAGATTTTAAGATGGCAATGGAAGATGGGAAGTGCAAAACCTCTTGACTCTTAAAGATATCATGGTCCTACTTTGGTCAAGATAGGGGAAAGACACTTAGGTCAAGGATAAGATGTTCCTTCTTCTCTGCCATTCCTTACGCCCATAGAGTTCCTTTGCAGAGGCAATTTTCTCTCTTTCCTACCACCAAACATTTTGAATCTCTCCAACTAACTTGATAATTTCATAGATGCCTCAGGGGGACATTGCCAAGTCCCCCAATAATATAAATAAGACTTCCTCTTGAACCTATACAGGTGTCCAGGTCTTTTCCGTACCTACTAAATAATTACAAAATCATCTCACTTGAAAAATGTGTCAAGAATATGTAGGGTATGGTTATTTTAACTTCATATTTACATCATCATCATCATTATTATTATCACCTATGATTTTCTGAACCAAACCAAAGAAAAATTACTTACCCAGGTCACACATTAAATAGTAGAGTCTGGTCTTGACTTCAAGTTCTAATTCAATTTTTCCCACTGTAGTATATAGTCCTATCACTACAAGTCTTAGTATAAGATGAAGACAATCACCACTGTCAAACAGCCTCACAGGAATGTCATAATGATGAATGAATTAATTTAAAAAGGCATTTATTAATCACCTACTATGTTCCAGGAATTATACTGAGTTCTGTAAATAAAATCACAAAAAAGACAGTTCTTATTTTCAAAGAGCTTGCATTCAATTAGGGAAAAGTAACATGTAACAGGGAAGTGATGCCCAGGGAAGAACCCTTTCATCATAAACTCACAAGTATGGTGAGTTTATGTATAAAGCAGGCAATTTACATGACCTTTCCAGAAATACAGGCACTCTTAGTTTTAGTGGTAGGTGGTAAGATGGCTTAGGTAACTAAATAAATAAATGAAATAACCACCCCATAAATTAAAGACATTGATTCTGAAAGTCTTGCATGCAGAGGTCTGTGCCCTACAGATCTTCTACAGAAGATGCCAGTCTACTGGTTCTGGTAGCAAGAAGTAGATCAGTGGTGTCAAGTAAGGTAGACTGGGTGGAAGGCTGGAAAGAATATAAACCTGAAACACAATCTGATGTGTAAGATGAACAGTAGACATATAGTGGGCTAAGGGGTCTACTAGTCACTCAGTCATTAATCAAATTTACTGAACCCTCGGGTGGAAGCTCTTGAGAAAATACCTAATCGAATGAGATATCTATAAAGCACTTAGCACAAGACCTGACACATAGTAGAAACTTAATGCCTATTCCTTCCCTTCTCTTTTCTTCCTAAGAGACCCTCAAAGATCAGCATCACTTTCAATCACAAGTTTCAGGACCCTGAGGAACAGTATTATTTCTGGTACCAAGGGAAGAGGGTCTGTAAAGAACAGTACCTCTTCTTGTTCCATGGGAACAAGAGCCCCAAGGAGCAGTTCACTTCCAGTTCCAAGGGATCAGAAACTCTGAGGAGCAATATGGATTGCAATTCCAAAAAATCAGGTATCCTGGAATTAGAAAACAGACCAGGAGAGCAGGGACTTGGATATGATCTTCCAACTTCCAAACTCCCAGAACTAATGTCATAAAAAGCATAATTGGCCAAATACAAAAAGAAGTACAAAAGCTCATTGAAGAAAATAATTCTGTAAAAATTACAACTAAGGAAGCAGTCATGTTCTCAGACAAGATGTAGAAAACCTGCGTCTTGCAAAAAGGAACTACAGACAAGGAAGAAATATCAATATTAAACATATATTCAACAAATGACATAATATGCAAATTCTTAAAGGAAAAGTTCAAAAGAAAGAAATAGACAGTTAAACTCTACTAATGAGGTACCTCAAACTTTCCCTCTCAGAGGCAGACAAATTTAAATATAAAATAAATAATAAAGAACTAAGGAAACAAATGATTGACCTCTTGAGGAAACAAAATGGAAATAGAAAGTATACCTTTTTTCCTACTATACATGGCACCTTCACAAAAAAATGACTATGTATTAGGATATAAAAACCTCACAATTAAATGCAGAAAAGCAAAAATATTAAATGTAAACTTTTCAGACCATAATGCAATTAAAAATACATTCAATATAGGAATGTGGAAGCACAGATTTAAAATTAATTGTGAACTAAATAATGTAATCCAAAAAAATGAGTGGATCAAACAACAAATTATTGAAACAATCATTTCATTACAGAGAATTACAAAAATGAGACAATATCCTCAAGACAATTTGAGATTTTCCAGTTATCCTTTGTACTTAATGTAAACTTTCATTTGTGGACAAAGGAGAGGTCAGTAATAAGCTTCTTGCTACTAGAATGTTCCCTGGACAAGGGAGAGTTCAGTAATAAGCTTCTTGCTACTTGAATTTTCCCTTAATCAGGAACCATTTGACAGAGTCAACTTCTTTTTTAGTAAGAAAGTTTAACCAACAATAAGAATTTTGGGACATACTATGTCCATGAACGTTCTCCAAAGATATCCTTCAGTTCCTCAGTTTGATGCTGATTGTAGCTTGGGTTTCTAAGGCTCCACCTTACTAAGCTTAATAGACTTCAAGTACAGGCTTACAGTCATGGATTGTATTTTTGTCTTCTGAAGTCAAGCTTGGATATGTTCATAAAGGTTCATCCTGAGGTGGTCACAGTGGGTTTGTATGTTTTAGCCACAATGCTCCTTGAAGACTATTTACTACATAGTGCTACAGGGTTTTAACTCATTTATGGAGGAAGTTCCCATGCTGATGAAATCACAATTCCTCAAAGTAGTATTGTATGTGAAAATACTTTTTAAAAGTAAAACTATGGAAAAACCCTTATATGTTTAGGAAGCTACTTCATTTTCTTAGAGTCTTGTAAATCTCTGTAGAGCCTCTTACTAAGCAATAGCAAAATGTGAATACAAGGGGAGATAAATAGGCTTCTCTGACTTCATAAAAGCTCCTAACACTTGGCAATGGAGACAGACTAGAAGAATGTGCGATGGAGAGAAGAGGGGTGAGGTGTAGTGGGGAGGATGTCTTTGTCAAGCATGGCATTGCACATAAAAGGTAATAACATCCCAGTCTTGATGTATTTCTCAAGTCCTCTGACAATGTCCTCATCTAAGAAAATATTTCAGAAGAAAAGTGAATGGAGCTCCCACTTAACAAAAACATGCATGCTTTTGTTTGATAGAGAAAAGATTCAGAAGACAACCAAAAAGCTCTTGGAGACATTAAATCAAAGAGGATAAGAGTATTAAGGTAAATTATAAGCCACAGAGTTCTGTGTGTGTGTGCTCCCTAACAGAAGAGAACAGTTCCCAATGGCATATGTTTCTTTATTTTTTTTGTACAAAGACATACCATAATCCTCTTAGGACACCTAAGTGGAGCATTTTCCAAGCAAGGCTCTTCTGGATTTTTTTAGAAAGGCTACAGGTATTATTTTTTCTTACTTACAAAGAAAAGGGCTTTCTTGGATTTCAGCGCCAATAATGTTGCATGACAGGGGCTCAGTGGAGTTTAATGTCTGTACTGGGAAGAACCCCAAGCATTGAATTTAGTTCTAGGTACTCCATTTTAAGCATAATATGGGTAGCCTAGCAAGAACAAGAGTGAGGGAGATGGAAACCATGTGGAATGGGTAGTAGTTACTCTGAAAAAGATTATAAGAGTCAATCTAAGGACTTATTCTATGTACAGAATGAGAAATATGGCAGTCCCACTGTCTATTGCCCTTATCTGACATATCTAGAAGATTGTTTTCAGGTCAAGGATAAGATTTCAGGAAAGTCAATGGCAAAGTAGGATGTTTCCAGAAATCAACTAGGATGTTAAAGAATTGTAAACATTACCAAACAAAGACTTGTTTTAAGAAATAGGGATGTTATAGACTACTCAGACCACTAATGACCAGATTTGGCATGGTCTGTACAAGAAGGTAAAAATTTGCCCCTATCCTCTAAAATGAGCTAGATGGCATTAAGTCATGAAGTAGTTGACTATCAATGCCAAAGGATAAAAGCTCCCTTTTTCATAGAAGGCCTTGATAAATGTTTGTTGATTGATTCATAAAAGCAGAAGGGAGATAGTGTACTCAATTGTTCAACTTATACCTGCTGTCATATACAACAATAAAAAAGTAAAACATATCCCCAAAAATAAGGATGTTAAAAAATAAAGATGTTTGCACTCCAAAAGAGAAAAAAATGGGTGGGGGAGGGAATGATATCCTCAAGTATTTAGAGGATTAACATGAAGAAGACTTTGCATAGCATCAAAAAGTAGAAAATGGAGAAATGGGTAGAAATTGTAGAGAAACAAATTTTGGTTAAGGAAAAACATCTTAATAATTAGAGTTGTCAAAAAGTAGAATGAGTTTCTGTAATAAATCAATCAAAATGTGCCTTACTATATATCAGACACTAGGCTAAACATTGGTGATACAAAGAAAGGCAAAAACTTATTCCTAAGAGGCAATCAAGAAAAAAACATGTACATGCAAGATATATAGAGTAGATGAAAGTTAATCTCAGTGGGAAAGTATTAGTTCCCTTGGTGGGAACTATAGAACAGCAGAAATAAGATTTGCAGGCTATAGAAAGAGACATTTGAGTTAAGTCTTAAAGGAATCCAGTAGGGAAAAGGGAGGGCATTCAAGGCATGGGAAAAAGCAGCACAAAGACATAGAGATAAGAGGTCCTGTCTGGGGAATAGAGAGTAGGCTAGTGTAACTGAATTATAGAGTACATGGAAGGGAAGAAAGTATAAGGAGATTGGAAAGGTAGAAAGAGGCTAAGTCATAAAGAAATGTAATGGGAAAGTTATATTTTATCCCAGAGGTAGCCTCTGAAATGTGTTCAGTAGAGGGGTAACATGGCCAGATCTGTGCTTTATATGAATCACTTTGGCATCTGAGTAGAGGATGCATTGGAGAAGGGAGAAATTTGAAGTGCGAAGACCACTTAGAAATCTGTTGTATAAAAGTTCAGATGAAAGAAAATGAGTATCTGAACTAGGGTAGTGGCTGTGTGAGTAGAAGGAGATATGTATGAAAAATGGTTTCAAGGTAGAAACAATAAAATTTGATGAGGGGTAACTAAGGATGACACTAAAATTGTAAGCATGGGTTCCTGAGAGGATGGTGCCATCAGTAGCAATAGGAAAATGGAGAATAGGGAAGGGTTTGAAGAGAAAGACAATGAGTTCCCTTTTAAATATCATAACTTTGAGAAACTCATAAAACATCCAGTTTAACATGTTCAAAAGTCAATTGGTAAAGCAGCTAGGTGACTCAGTGGATAGAGAGCCAGGTCTGGATATGGGAGGCTATGATTTCAAATCTGGCATCAGAAACTTCCTAGCTATGTGACCAAGGGCAAGTCACTTGATTCACATTGCCTAGCCCTTACTACTTTTCTGCCTTGAAACCAAGACTTAGTACTGATTCTAAGACAAAAGGTAAGGGATTTTTAAATAGTCAATTAGTGATGTGGGACTAGAACTCAGGAAAAGATAAGGACTGAATCTATGGTCTTGAGATCATCAGCATGGAGTTGATAATTGAACCCATGGGAGTTGATGAGGTCACCAAGCAAGATAGTACAGAGAAAAGAAAAGAGGGTCAGACCACAGCTTTGGGGGATACCTATGATTAGTAAGTTTGAAGATCCATCAAAGGAGATGAAAAAGTAAGTATCAGAAAGGTAGGCAGGGAGCCAGGAAAGAGTAGTGTCATGAAATCCTGGAGAGGCAAGTTTATAGGAGAAAATACTAATCAATAATTTTAAATGCTGAGGAGGGGAAAAAAAAGAATGAAGTTCAGAAAAGTTGATTTAACTATCAGTAACTTTGGGGAAAACAGCTTCAGTTGAATGATGAAATAGAAAAAGAGCCTGGCAAGAATTTAGAAGATAATGAGAAGTGAAGGTACCTCAGCTTTCTCAAAAAATTTAGCTGAAACTGGAAGGAGAGAAATATCAGACAAATATCAAGTCAAAAATGAACAAATCAAATAATTAAGAAAAAGATTGGAACACATGGAAAAATTTATAGGCCTAAGAAAAGGACCAGAAGATGCAGAGATTGATGATTAGACAGACTCAAGGATGACAATTGTGGCAATATACCTTAGAAAATAGGAGGTATGATCGATCAATAGTTCATGTTGCAAGGGGGAAGTCTTCAGAGACAAGAGTAATAAAGCATCAGACACTTCCCAGCTGTGTGACCTTAGCCAAGTCACTTAACTCCCATTGCCTAGACCTTACCACTTACCTTGGAATTAATATACAGCATTGATCCTAAGATGGAAAGTAAGAATTTTTTAAAAGGCTTAAAAAGCGTGGGGCAGCTGGGTAGCTCAGTGGATTGAGAGTCAGGCCTAGAGACGGGAGGTCCTAGGTTCAAATCCGACCTCAGACACTTCCTTAGCTGTGTGACCCTGGGCAAGTCACTTGACCACCATTGCCCACCCTTGCCACTCTTCCACCTAGGAGCCAATACACAGAAGTTAAGGGTTTAAAAATGTAAAAACAAACAAGTAAACAAACAAACAAACAAACAAATAAATAAATGGGCCAACAAGCCCATAAACAAATAAGTAAATACATGGAAGGGTAATCTAGAGTTGGCTATTGTCAAGACATAACTCACAATAGGACAAGGTGGGCAAGAAATTACATAAAGCTTAACTGGGTTACCAAGGGGTCCAGATAAGGAAAGAAGAAGAATGTACAGAGGGAAATGGTTATTGCCTAGCAAACAACTGAGAGTAGCATGAGCTTGGAAATAGAACAGTTGAGATTGATGGTAATATCATGGATCTGTGTGACTAAAGTGGAATGGAGAAATTGGTCCTGGGAACTAAATAGATTGAAGAACTGGGAAATTAAGGTATTTGAAATAGCATAAATATATAAATTGAAGTCCCCATATTAAGTTAGTAGTTGGTGTAAAGAGAAAGATTATGAGTCAGATTCTGAACTTATTGAGGAATAAAAGAGAACATTCTGGTATTCAATATTTAATAGCTATCAGAATCTGTAACGTGATAAATTTTTATTTCGTAAACTTCAGAGGAGGAGATGTTGCTGCATTATGAGAGTAGAGGAAGAGCTTGAAATCTGACTCCTCACTATGAGCAGGGAATTGGAATGTATGAGTAAAGGTACAACCAATATTGGAAGGAAGGAAGATTATCAAGAAAGGGCAGATCTCAATAAGTGCCAGAAGATGACAGTGAAAAATAAAAAGTTTGGGATGAAAGGAATGTTAATTATGGAGCTGGTCTTCCAGAAGGCACAGTGGAAGAGGGAGATGGATCTAGAATAGGATATTGTTTAGGGAGGAGGAGGTGGAATTGAGGTAGATGGGAATAAGAATACAGGTAGTTGCGAAAAGGAAACAAGTTTTGTACATTGGAAGTCAAGAGCTCAGAATCACTGGAATGGCGAGTGAATACAGGTATGAAATTATCCTAACCATTGAGGCATGGAGTCAGACAACAAGACTGAATAGAGAATCCTTCCTCATGGTCTAACCTCATGAGAGATAGTAATATATCCTGTGAGGCCCCAGGAGGCCCCTCATTGAAGGCAAGAGAAGATAGAAGTACAGCCCTTGGGTTTTAGATAGGAGACAGAATGTGGTGATGAGAAACAGAACAGCAAAAGACATTCATTGAGGCAAGGAGTGATGACCATAGATCTTCAACTGAGGATTGTACTGCAATTTTCTTGGGATGTCATGGAAAGGAATCCTGTTTTGGAAAAGATTGAACAAGAAGACCTCCAAGTCCCCTTTCTTGTCTTACTATTATACTATATATTTTTCCACTTGTTGATTGGTTGGTTGTTGCCATTCATACTTCAGGAGGACTAAAATGACATCACTTGTGATGTCTTTTGTCTCAAATAAATTGGATTTAAGTGAAACAGAGTTGCACAAAGTTGTCAACTTTACTTCCTCTTCTAGAGTCACTGAATCCAGTGGAAAAACAAAAGTCAAGATACCTGGTGATGGCTTGGTATATAATGGATGATCTTGGCTTCTTTAAGATCTACCTAAGCTTTAAGTGCTCCACAGCATCTACTTCTACCACCTTCATGGCTATTAAAACAGATTGTTCTCATCTGACCCTTCCACTAAGGAAAGTCTTCACATGCCTGTGGTAGATATTCCCTAACTCACCAATGGGTTTGAGACCTATCAATTGCCCTCAACCTGGTTTAGCTTATCTGCTAAGTTAGTTTACCAGGAAATGGCTGCTGTAAATACTACAGCTTCTTGAAGTCACAGGTAAGAGTGGGGCATTTAGAGAGGACTAGTGTGATGGCTTGACAGGCCCTTCCACCTTTGATGTCTAACCCCACTTAGTTCTCACCTGTATCCACTTATTAAGGGTGCCACAAAAGGGAGTCTTGCTCAAGTATTGACTGGATTGCATAGCATCTGATGCCCCATGTTTTGCATACTAGTGGATTCTATCTCATTAGGCAGCCTTGAAAATCTGAAGGAATCAGGGACTGTGGTTTGAAGCTGCCTGAATTCCCTGAGGTCACAAAAAGCCAATTAAACCTGAGTTTTCTGGAAACTTTAGGAAATTGGATTTTTGAGTTTTCTGGGTTTTCCAGATAGCTTTGAGGTTCACCTTTTTAAGCACCCATATTTCCTTTTTGAAAATGATTTGAGACTGCAGGTTTTTCTCCAGAGAAAGAACTGTTAAAGTTGGATGGATACAGATCAAAGAATACTATCTTTCACATCAATGGATTTATGTTTTTTGTTTGGGATTTTGGTTATGTATGAGTGTACTTTTACAACAATGACCAATATGAAAGTGTGTTTTACTTGATAATAAAACTAAAAAAAAGATTGCAGGTCTCCCCCTAAATTATAACACAAACTATTGTTCTAAATAAAGGATAGTGATCACTGTTTAATCCCTTCTTGCTACATTCTCATCACTGCACATAGGTATTGAATAAATGGTTGCTAAATGAATGAATGAATGAATGAATGAATGAGTGTATGTATGTCAAGAACTGGTGCTGTTTCAATCAGACTAGATGATGCCTCTAGCCTGAATTCTAAAATTCTATCATTCTGGAGGATCTAGAACTTGTGGATTTGTAGAATGAATGAATGATAAAGCATTTTTGTGAAGAGCTTTTTGTGGGCTAAGAATGATAAAAGGATAGAATTGGAAGGGATAATAGAAGCCCTATGGTCTAATTCTTTTATTTTACAGATGAGGCAACTTCATCTCTGGGAGGAGAATCAACTTGCCTTAAGATGACATAGCAAGAAAGTAAACAAGTCAGGTCTAGAACCAAAGTCTCCCAACACATTTTCCTTTGTCCTACCCACAATAGCATATACTATCTGTGAGTGGATGGGTATATGATTAAGATAGTGTCTGGAATTCTGTTTCAGGATTGAATTAAAAAGGACTTCAGACTGTTCTTCAGGTGGCCTCATAAAAGCAATACTAAGTGGCCATTAACTTATGTAAAGGCCCAATGTTTAGATCTGACAGATCCTAATGTATGAGAACCACAGCTCCAATGACTCCTTCCTCTCTATGTCTGTCTCTCATCTGTTATTATACTGTTCAATAATGGAGTGATAGTCACAGGACTTAATGGGATGTTTACAGCTATTTGTCTTTGAATGGAATAGCCCTAGCCTGTGTGAATTTTTTTACAATTTTTCTTACCTCCCCTCCTAACTCTCAAGCTGTCAGTTGTCATTTCTGCAGCTGTAATTATTACTGCCTCTAGCAAACCCTCTGACCTTCTAATTTATTGTTTATATTTTTTTGTGAGTGAGGGAAAATATTAAACAAGCCCATTAGAATTATGCCTAAAATGAGTTATTAAAGTTCTGAATGAGGCTACTCGCATGTAAAGTGTGTGAATTTTATTATAAGGCTTTGTGACATATTTTGGCTGCTCAGATTTATCATTATTTTTTCTCTCTGAATTAATGTTGAATTTCTGAGCCCTGCTACATTTGGTATACTGGAAAAAGTGATGAATTTAAAAAGCAAGTGTCCTGGATTAGAGCCTCAGGTCTAATATTAGCTGTGGGATTTGGGGCAAGTCTTTTCACTTCCAACCTTCTTTAAATAATGAAGACCTGGAAGACCTAGCCCAAGACTTGTTTTTGTTCAGTTGCTTCAGTCGTGTCCAACTCTTAATGACCCCAGTTGGAAATGGTTTGCCATTTCCTTCCCCAGCTCATTTTACAGATGAGGAAACTGAGGCCAACAGTGGTGAGTTGTCCAGGGACACATTGCTAGTACATGCCAGAGGCCAAATTTGAACTCAGGTCTTCCTGACTCCAGTCCCAGCACTTTATTCACTGCACCAACTAGCTGCCCTGTCCTAAACTAGAATAATATGAAGTTGCCTCTTTATCAGCTATAAATCTTTTGATGACAATAGCCAGAGTTTTAGGAGTAGGGGGTGAGGGGTGAAGGAAATACATGGCAAAGGAATCTTTGGGAAATGGAATCTAAAATATAACCCCAAATTAACAAAATATAATTCTGTAGAAAACAAATCCAAATAAAAAATAAAACCATATTTCTTCTGCTGCATATTAATGAAACATGAATATGCATATTAATGCAACAGACTATTATTAATTAGAATAATAGAAGAAGGATAACAAAAACCCTCAGGTCCAGAAAGGATCACATGAATAAACCAGCCCTCTGAGCACTGGTTACCTTGGGTCTACTCAGTGTACTAAATAAAACAAAGCCTTTGGATTTGATTTGTTATATTAATCTCTAAGAATGAATCTAGTCAATTTTCTTGTTAAATATGCCCTACTGTCATTCCTGGCAAATCTTGCTGAGTCATGGGTTTTGTTTAGGGTAAGAGTTTCCCAAGGCATCTAAATAGTGTCTGAACCTATAGTAGAGTTACTTCCCTGGCCCTCTGGCTAAACATTCCTTCTAAAAGAGAAGGCTACTGGCCACAGAGGCCCTGGCATCACCCTCTCCAAAGTCCCAGGCTACAAAACAGGTCCACAAAAGTCAATAGCATTCTACAAAATAATAACAAAATCTAGAATGTAATATTTTTTAAAAAAGATGTCTCATTCAAGATATCCCCATTGGGCATGGTGCTGAACAACTGTAACTCCTGCTATTAGAAGAGGTTGAGACTGGGGGGACTGCTTAAGTTCTGGAGTTCTGAGCTACAGTAGAACTAAATTCAATTAAGGGTCTTTAGAAAGTCCAGAATTAAAATAATGAACTCCCTAGAATCTAGGGACTACCAGGTTACCTACAGAGGATAAACTGGACCAGATGAAAAATCCAGCAGGTCAAAGTTCCCATGCTAATCACCAATGCAATTGGGCTGTTAATGGTCCCAGGACCACTGGGATAAGGAAACCCAATCCCCAAAGAGAGAAATCTAGATAAATGATAGACGAATAACAAAAAAAAACAAATAAATATTGGAAATATTTTTAGTTGATCTATTAAGTACTATTTGAGTACACTCAAAACTTACATAGATTCAATTACAAAATTCTAGATAAGGAAATCCAAGATAACTTAAATAGCTGAAAGAACACTCAATGCCCTTGATTTGGGCATACCAATATATACTGTGCCAAAAAAGACAACATCATCAAAGTTAATTTACAAATTTGGTGCTATTCTAATCAGCTTTCAAAGGGATACTTTCCAAAGCTAAATTAAATAACAATGAAATTCATTCGAAGGAACAAAAGATCTAGAGTCACAAAGAAAATAATGTTTGGGGGGGAAAGGAATGAAGGAATAGAATTTCTAGATCCCAAATTATATCATCAAAAGGCAATCATTGTGACCATTTGGTATTGGTTAAAAATTGAAAAGTACATCAGTGACACTAGATAAGGAAGAATTAGAAATTTTAAAATATCAATAATCAACATTTGATAAACCTCAGATAGAAATTGTCTAGGAAAGAATTCTCCATTTGCTCAGAACTTCTGGAAAAACTATAAGACAGCCTGGCAGAAATTAGGCTTACACAAATATCTTATGCTGCTTTCTATAATGAATTCAAAATGGATACATGAATGAATATTAAAGATAATAACATTTCAAATTAGAAGAGAAGTAGACCAAACAAGGGACAGAGGCAATTACAAAAGATAAAATAGATGCTTTTTTTACATGAAATTGGAAAGCTTTTTCATGGACAAAATTAATCCATTTGGGATAAAAAACAGTCAACTTCGGAAAAATATTTGTATAAAATATCTTTGATAAGTGTTTGATATTCAGGATATGTAGACAACAAACAGAAATACAAAAACCATATGTTCTTATGGAATAGATAAATGGTCAAATGACTTAAAACAGTTCTCAAAAAGAAAACCTTGCAATGTATTTTTAAAAACACATAACAGAAGACCCCAAATCACTAATAATAGAAGAAATGCAGATCACAAAAAGAAAAGAAAACTTTGAGGTTTCATTTCACACCCAGAAAATTGGCAAATATGAAAAAGAAGATGTCAGTGATTGAGGGGTTATAGGAAGACAGGAACACTAATGTATAGTTGGTGCAGTAGTGAATTAATACAAACATTCTGGTAAGCAAATTGGAATTGTGCAAGTAAACTAAAATGTTTCAAACTTTTTGAACACTGTTACCCTAAGAGATCATTAACAAAATGAAAGATGCCATATACACTAAAATATTGATAGCAGTACTTTTGCAATAGTAAAAAAGCTAGAAACTAAGTAGATAACTATTATTAGAGAAATGACTTAAAAATGTGTTATGTATATTGGGCTATAATAAATGAGAACTATGATGAAAACAGAGTAGTATGAGAAGACTTACATGAAGTGATGCAAAATGAAATAAGCAGAGCCAAGAAAACAAAGTATACAATGAATTTAACAACATAAATGGGAGTGGGGAAAGAACCACAAAAAATTATAACTGAATGTTGTAAAATTATAAAACACAATCTAAAGAAAAGACATGAAAATGTTTGTTCCCCTTTCTATGTCCTTTGTAGAAGTTTATATCTATGGGTGTGGAATACATACAATGCTAGGATTTTTCACTATGTTGATGAGTTATAATGACTTTTTGTCCCCTTTATTTCTTTCCTTTAAAAAGTATTTGCTATTACCTTTTGATCCAGTAACACCACTATTAGGTCTGTATCCTAAAGAGATTTGAAAGATGGGAAAGGATCTGTTTGTACAAAAATATTTGTAGCTGATTTTTTGTGGTTTGGTAAAGAATTGGAAACTAAAGTGATATCCCTCAATTGGGAAATGGCTGAACAAACTGTCATATATGATGGTGAAGGAATATTATTATGGTATAAGAAATCATGAACAGGATGATTTCAGAAAGAGCTGGAAAGACCTACATCGACTAATCCAGAGTGAAATAAGCAGAACCAGGAAAACATTATACACAGAAACTGCAATATTGTGGAATGATCAAAAGTAATAGATTTTGCTATCAACAGCAATACAATGATCCAGGACAATTCTGAAGACTTTATGAAAAAGAATGCTATATACCTCCAGAGAAAGAACTATTGGAGTAGAAATGCAGATGAAAGCATATGATTTATCAGATGTTTCTTTGGGTATGTTTTGGGAGTTTGGTTGTATAGCATTATTTGCTTACAAAACTGAATAATATGGAAATATTTTTGCATGATAATGCCCAGGTTGAATTGCTTATGAGCTCCAGGAAGGGGAGGGAAGAAGGGAGAGAGGCAATATGGATCATATGACTTTGAAAAACTTATGTGGAAATTTTTTATTAAAATAAAAAAATTAAAATTAAATTAAAATATTTCCTATGTGGAATGGCTCTCCAAGAGAGTCACAGAAAGTAAATCTAGGCAATGTAAAAGCAAAATATATCAATGAAATCTGTTTTTAAAAGGATCATGAATGAATATTGCCAAGATTAGAAAGGAAGAGGAAAATTGGGAAGAAAAATTTTATAGAAAGCCTCTTAGATAAAGGTCTCATATCTAAAATATAAAGAGTACTTGTTAAATTTATAAGAATAAGAGCTATCCTCCAATTGATAAATAGGCAAAAGATGTGAACATACAATTTTTGGATTGAAAAATCAAAGCCATATATAGGTATATGAAGAAGTGTTCTAAATCATTACTGATCAGAGTATTGCAAACCAAAACAATTCTGAGGTATGATCTCACAACCATCAGCTGGCCAAAATAGAAAAATGAAAAATGTTGGAGGGAATGTGGGGAAATGGAGATACTAATACACTGTTTGTGGAATTGTGAACTAATCTAAACATTCTGGAGAGCAATTTGGAATTATAACCAGAGAGTTATAAAACTGTATACCCTTAGGCCCAGAAATACCATTGCTGGGTCTGTTTCCCAACAGAATTAAGGGACAAGGAAAAGAACCTATATATTCCAATAGATTTATAGCAGAAAATATTTATTTCTCTTTGTGGTGACAAAGAACTAGAAAGTGAGGGGATGCCTATCAATTAGGGAATGGCTAAATAAATTATGGTATATGATTGTGATGGAATACTACTATACCATATGACATGCTGAAGAGGCTAATTGAAAAAAAACTTGGAAAGAACTACATGGGATAATGAACAGTGAAATGAGTAGAACCAAGAGAATATTATGTATAATTATAGATTTAGTATCTGAAGAATAACTTATGAATGTCACCTCCAGAGAATAAACTGAAAAATGGAAACATGAAAGACATAATACATACATATGTGTATGCATATGTATAGGCATATATCTGTCTCCTAGATGATGCTTTCTTTGATTCAGGGAGGAGAAGGAGGGACTGAGACACTTGTAAATAAATTATAGTAATAAAAAAAGAATAATAGTTTCATAGAACATAGAGAATAATACAAGAAAATTATGAAAAGAGAATTAACATCTTGGAAAGAGACACAAAAAATACTAAACAAAATAACACCTTACAAAACCATTATTGGTCAAATGATAAAAGGTACAAAACTTAATAAAGAAATTAACTTCTTAAAAAGCATAATAGAACAAGTGGAAAAGTGGTACGAAATCTCACTGAAGAACATAATTCTTTACAAATCAGGATTAGACAAGTAGAAGTTAACTGCACAAAAAACAGCCAATAGAATGAAAAAATATAAGAAAATGTGAAATATATCACTGGAAAAACAAGTGACCTAGAAAACAGATTATGGAGAGATAATGTAAGAATTATTGGACTATCTGAAAGCCATGCTTAAAGAAAGAATTTACATATCATATTCCAAGAAATTATCATGAAAGACTGCCCTCCTATCTTAGATTCAGAGGGTAAAATAGAAATTGAAGAATCCACTAATCTTCTCCTGAAAGATATCCCCAAATTAAAACTTCCAGGAACATTATAACTAAATTCCAGAGCAGCTTGAAAGCAACCATTTAAATACTGTGAATTCATAGTCAAGATCTCATATGATCTACCATAGTGATGGGCAAACTATTCCCTGTGGGTCAGATCCAGGCCATAGTTTGCCCATCACTACCTCAAGCAATTCCCAAATCACTACACCCCCATATCCAGATGTAGTGATTAGGGAATTGGTTAAGGCAGTGATGGGCAAACTATGGCCTGGATCTGGCCCACAGGGAATAGTTTGCCCATCACTGATCTACCACCTTCCACATTAAAGAAGTGAAGGGACTTATAATATGATATTCCAGAAGGCAAAGAAGCTAAGATTACCACCAAGAATACCATGTCTGGAAAAACTAAGTATATTCCTTTGGGCAAAGAGGGGGGAATGGGCATCTAATGAAACCAAGGAATTCTAAGAGTTCCTAATGAAAAGAGCTGAATAGAAAACTTGATTTCCAAATATAAGACTCAAGAGAAACATAAAAAGGTAAATATGAAAAAGTAATCATAAGGGTCTCAATGAAATTTAATTGTTTATATTTTCATACAGAAGATAATTGATGTATATGCTAGGATTTTATTATTATTAGGGCAGTTAAAAGGACTTTATATAGACTAGGGTCATGGATGTGAGTCAATTATGTTGGGATGATGTCCAAAAAAAATAAAATGAAAGGGTGAGAAAAAGGGATACCCTGGGAAAAGGGGAAGGAAAAGGAAGAATGGAGGGGAAATTCTTCATAAAAGAAACATGCAAGGAAGTGCTTTTAGAGTAGAGGGGAAAATAGGGAAGACAGGAAATGTTTGGATCTCATTGTCAACAGAATTAGTTCAAAAAGGGAAGAATATTTACACACACTCAGTTGGATAGAGAAATATAACTTACTCAGTAAGGAAATAGGGGAAGAGGACAAGAGAAAAGGAAGGATGATAAAAGGGAAGATGATTAGTAGAAGTAGCAGTTAGAAGTAAAATGTATTTCTGAGAAGGGACAGGATAAAAAGAGAGAGAAAGAAAAAAAGCAGAAAAATGGGAATAAGAGAAATTCACATTTATAAGCAATCATAATTGTGAAAATGAATGGTATGAACTCACCCATAAAATGAGAAGCAAATATCAGATTGGATTAGAAAACAGAATCAAATGATATGTTGTTTATAAGAAACATATTTGGAACCACGAGACACACATGGAGTTAAAATATGGAGCTGAAGCAAAATCTAATATGCTCCAGCTAAAGTTAAAAAAAAGGCAGAGGTAGGATAGTCTCTGTTTAAAAAAAAAAGCAAAAATAGATCTAATAAAAAGGAATAATCAGGGAAAATACATTTTGCTAAAAGGTAGACAATGGCAGAATATAAAAAATTTACAGCAAACTTCTCTGATAAAGGGTTCATTTCTCAAATATATACTGATTATAGAACTGATTCAAATTTATAAAAATAAGATCCATTCCCCAAATTGTGAATGGTCAAAGCATATAAACTGGCAGTTTAAAGAAGACAAAGCTATTCATGGTTATATGAAAAAATGCTCTAAATTACTATTGATTAGAAACTCTGAGGTACCACCTCACAACTATCAGAAACAAGTAATGCTAGAAGGGATGAATAAAAATTAGGCACACTAATTATTGGAAGAGTAGTGAAATGATCCAACCATTCTGGACCACAATTGGAATTATATCCAAAGGACTATAAAACTATTTATACCTTTTGACCCAGCAATACCTCTACTAAATTTAAATTCCAAAGAAATCAAAGAAAAAGGAAAATGATCTATATAAATAGAAGTATTTATAGCAACTCTTTTTGTGGTAGCAAAGAATTTAGAAATTAAGGAAATACTCATCAGATGGAGAATGGTTGAATAAGTTATGACATATGATTGTGATAGAATACTATTATGCTGTGGGTAATAACAAGGAGGGTAGTTTCAGGGGGAAAACATGGTAAGACCCATATGAACTGAAGCAAAGTAAAGCAAGAACAAGGAGATCATTGTGCATAGTAACAGCAACTGTTGTAATGATGATCAAGTATGAAAGTGATCTTGGCTACTCTGATCAATGCAATAATCCAAAATAATTACAAATGACAAAGTACTATCCACTTCCACAGAACTGATAAACTCCAAGTGCAAACTGAAGTATAATGTTCTCTGTTTTTCTTGCTTTTTAAAAAATATGGCTAATATGGAAATATATTTTGCATGATTTGATATATATAATTGATATATTGCTTACCTTCTCACTGGGGGGAGGGAGTTGTGGAAGGAAGGGAGAGAATTTAGAACTCAAAATTTAAAAAGAATATGTTTTTAAAACATTTTAAAGAATAGCAGAACTGGGAAGGATCTTTAAACTTAGAATGTTCAAATTTGAAAGGACATAGAATTCAAGGCTGTGAATATTTTTTAAGTAAAGGACTTCATCATATAGGTTTGCACTGAATGGGCTTTTAAAACATAGACTAGTTGAGTTGGAAAAAATACTGGAACACAGAATGATAGATTTGTAAAGACTCTCAGGGCACATTAACTCTAACCCTCATATTTCACAGAGGAAGGAAATGAAGCTAAAAGAGGAAAAACTGAATAGCCTTAGGCCAAATTTCAGGTAACTAAAACTAAACTCAAACCCAGAACTTTAAGCTCAATTTTCTTCCTACACTCCTGGCAAGATCTCACAGTTTAAACTGCCCTCTCCCAATCCTTCTGCTGTTATATACTTAGGTAATAACATTTTGATTTCCTTGGAGGAATGCGAAGAAAAAGAGGCAAAGGACAATGAAAAATGATAACTGCTCAGTGCATTGACCCAATTGCAAGTTTATCTTGGTGAAATTCAGATTTACTATTTATTCTAGAAAACCTAAGTACCTTCTATGTGCAGTTATGTGAATATTACTGGGGCAATTTAGCAATGAAATGTGACTGACTTCATTATGGAAAATGGAGGAGAGAACATCTGATCTTAAATCAGAAGGAGGCTGACCAGACTGTATTGGCACAAAGACATGTAAATTCCCTTTCTGGGGTGAGGAGAACTATATTGGGAAAAGTGACTTTGTTATTAAAATTCAAAATCGCTTTAAGTCCTTTTGTTTAGGCTGGTGCCAAAAGGTAATTTATGTGTAAAGCTGTAACAGGCCATATGGAACTTCCTATGTGCTTCCAACACTGCTGGCTGCTAACTCTCCGACTTCAAGGCTTTCCATCCCCAAGGAGAAACATGCTGACAGAGATTGCCTTGATTCTCTAGTTTATTCCAACAGAGGACAATTACGCAGAAGTCCACCTCTATTGGAAGAAAGTTGGCTGAAAAAGCTGAGCTTCATTTAGCAAACGTTTTATAAAACAGAGCAATTTAGAATATGTATTTAAAAGTCAATTTCCAAACATAACTTATTGGTGGAAATACTGGCTTATTTCTTATTAATAACAAGAACAACAATTTAAATTTCTATAGGACCCTAAGGTTTGAAAGGTATTTGTTCATATCAGCCTTATGAGGTGGGTAGAGTAAGGATAATTGCTCCCATTTTGCAGAGAAAACTGAGGCTCAGAAAAGTTATTTCTCTACAGCTATATATCTAACATGAGAGCTGGGAATCAAATCCAAGCCTTTTGACTCTTTCCACTATACGTGCTATGGGTCTGTTTAAACTATTCAAACATCTAGTCACTAAGGCATCAACTTTTTATTAAATGTTTGCTAAGTAGAAGATACCGTGCCCACTGCTGAAGGGAAGGGGTAAAGTGGATGAAGGAAGTAAAATGGCTGCTATGTACTGGGCACTATGCTAAGAATTTTACAATATTGAGGGATAAAGCTTATCACAGATTTTAAAATGTGAGCAGAGGATATATGTGACAAATAAACTATAAATTTTACAATAGTAACTAGAAAGCAGACTGGGATATAAAATCATGAGAGGTAGGAAGTGCTATATACAGCCAAGGAAATAAAGAGAATTTCCAATTTAGGAGATTGGGAAAAGTTTCATGGATGAAGTAGCATTTGAACTGGCCTTTTTAAAGTAGGATAACATTTCAGCAGGTTGAGATGGTGATGGGGAAAGAAAGGTATGGGAAAGGAAGAAGTATTCTTGAGAGAAAGATCACAAGTAATGAAGGACTACATATAAACTACAAACATCTATGTATACATGACATAATGTGGAGATGCAATCAAGGCATTTACTCTGGAAAAAGCTAACTGCAGAATTTCTGGCAGTTAGCCAGCCTCAGAACTCTGACAAGGGTCAGTTGGTCCCAGAAGCTTGCAAAGAGCAGAGGGGGGAACTGGGCTCTGCCTTCGAACTGAAACCTTGCCTTGAATATGTGCTTTTGTCTTTAGACATTTGGAGCTGAGCTAACTTCTCTGAACTTCTTCCCTGACCTTCCCTATTCCATTACCCTATTACCTTCCTGATTTTCCTGTGGGCTTTGGGAGAAGGGTGGATTTTTGGGTTGTAGCAATTGGACTTTGAGGATTTAGTTCCCCCATAGACAAGTAGGGCTTACCCTTGAAACAAACTATCCCTTGCTTTATTGTTTTAGTACTCCCTAACCTCAAGGGCAGCCAAACTTCCCTGGCTGAGAGAGAGAAGACTCTCTCTCAGTCCAAGCCACTCCTGTGACCCTCCCACACCTGGAGCTTCTCCCTAGCAGCTGTTAGAGAAACCCTGTACCTGTCTCTCCTTTATAATCAACCTTGAAACTTTGATAAACCCCTTGTTACCCAATCAAACCCTTTGCTAAATCAATGGCTCGATGACAAATGAGGGTTGAGAGAGGGAAGGAACTATTATCTTTATTTTCCTGAGGGAAGCTAGAGGCATACATCTTGGGAGGAAGTAGTTGTCTCTGTACTTCCTCCTGGAAACCCTTCAGTTTCACTGACAGGGAGGAGCCTTAGGACTCCTTCTTTGTGGACTTGAGAAACTGACTAGAAAGCCCTCTAGTCAGATTCAAACCACTTCTGACTGGCCCTAACCTTTGTGTTTGTAGAAATACCATTTTCCCTGGAAGAGTCCAGCCTTCATCTCTAAGTAACCTCTGTCTCTAGTCTGAATTACCTCATCATCTCTCCTACCATTCATTATATTACCTTGTCTTCTATTTCCCTAAACTCAGCCATCCCCTTACATCTCTCCTTACCACCCCAATCCACTATTGCACCCTCCCTTCCCACCAAAGGACCAAAACCCCCTATTTACCTTTTCTTTATTACCTTTTTATTACAATTAATGTGTATACCTACCAGTGATTTCAAGAGGAACATAATTCAGTTGAAAACCTGGAATACAAAGATATAAATCAACAGGGAAAGTACTAAAATTAGAAGGAATAATGACTACCAAAGCATCTAAGAGATTGCAAAACTCTACAAATAAATAAAAAGGGCAAAGGAAATTAATCAATATCTGATGAAACACAGAACCCTATGGATTCCTAAGAGAGCAGGGACCAGAAAAGCTCAAGAGAAAAATCAGAATCTTAAGAGAAGTTAGAAGATAAGAAATGGCCAAATTTATGACCTACATAGCAGAAATGATTAGCAGAGGATAAAAACTTTAATAAACCATTGCAAGTCTCTCTAAAGAAATAAAGGAGAGAACACTAGATTGAAAATAACAGTTAGCTAGTGTGAAAGACAGTCTAGAAGAAGAAAGTCAGAAAGCAATAATATTAAGTGACCAAATGATCCCTATACAAACATAAGAATCACATATCATAAAATCTGAATGAATTACATTCTATGATTCTACTAGAACTTTCCTGTCTTGATATTGGCAATATTTTTGAAATCATGGGAAATAAAAGATGTACCATAGGAATTGGGCATATGCTGCACCAATTTTCAAAATATAGGCCAATAAACTTGACTTCAACTTCTAGCAAAAATTCTATGACATGACATCAAAGAGAAAACTTAGAAAGGGAAAGAGTAACCACTATAAGCTAGCACATATTCATCAAAGGTAAATAATATCAAATTAACTTAATTGACTTATTTGACAATGTTAATGAAGTGGTAGATTGGAAAATGACAGACACATGGCACAGCTGAATGTGGGCAAAGCATTTAATAATACATTTTACAATTTTCTTGAGGACAAGATAGAAATATGGACTATATTTATGTGGAAATAATTGAATGGATTCCAAACTCTAAGAAAGATCAAACCCAAAAAGAAATGCTCCAACCTGGAGCAATGTCCCTTCTAGAATACTCAAAAAACTTATTCTTCACCATGTTGCATTTAATGTTTTTACAAGTGAATTAAGTCATGATAGAAAAGTGATGCTGACAAAATCTGTAGGTAACATAAATCCAGGAAGAACAAGAAAAACATCAGATGACATGATTTCCCAAATGATTGGAGGCCAATTACAATAAATTAAATTGTAATAAATTGAAAATCTTTGAATTAAAAAAATCAAATACACACATAGCATAGAGGATATGTAGCTACACAATCATTTATGTGAAACTGACCCATTGGTTTTAGTAAATTTTAAATTCAAGGTAAGTCTAAAGTGTGATCTGGAACCCCAAAACACAATTGCAACCATAGGCTATATTAACAGAAATATAGTGTCCAGAAGAAGGGGGTTGGCAGCATATTGCACTCTAAGTGGCAGGCCACATTTGGAAGGCAGGGTCCAGTTTTGGCTACCATGTTATAGGATAAAGGGAACTAATGAAAAAAAAATATGAAGGTGGCCTAGCAGTACCAGATCTTAAACTGTACTATAAAGCAGTAGTAATCAAAACAATACGGTACTGGTGAAGAGACAGAAGGGAGGATCAGTGGAATAGACTTGGGGTAAGTGATGTCAGCAAGACAGTGTATGATAAACCCAAAGAACCCAGCTTTGGGGACAAAAACACACTATTTGACAAAAACTGCTGGGAAAACAATAAGGGAGAGATTAGGTTTAGATAAACATCTCACACCCTATAAATTCAGAATGGGTGAATGACTTGAATATAAAGAAGGAAACTATAAGTAAATTAGGTGAGCACAGTAAATAGTATACTTATCAGATCTCTGGGAAAGGAAAGATTTTAAAACCAAGCAAGAGTTAGAAAAAATTACAAAATGTAAAATAAATAATTTTGATTACATTAAACTAAAAAATGTTTTGTATAAACAAAACCAATGCTACCAAAATTAGAAGGGAAGCAACAAATTGGGAAAAAATCTTTATAACAAAAAACTCTGACAAAGGTGTAATTACTCAAATATATAAGGAGCTAAATCAATTGTACAAAAAAATCAAGCCACTCCCCAATTGATAAATGGGCAAGGGACATGAATAGGCAAATTTCAGATAAAGAAATCAAAGCTATCAACAAACACATGAAAAAGTGTTCTAAACCTCTTATAATTAGAAAAACGGAAATCAAAACAACTCTGAGGTACCATTTCACACCTAGCAGATTAGCTAACATGACCTCAAAGGAAAGTGGTGAATGTTGGAGGGGATGTGGCAAAATTGGGACATTAATGCATTGCTGGTGGAGTTGTGAATTGATCCAACCATTCTGGATGGAAATTTGGAACTATGCCCAAAGGGCCTTAAAAAACTATCTGCTGTTTGATCCAGTCATAGCACTGCTTGGTTTATACCCCAAAGAGATAATAAGGAAAAAGACTTGTACAAAAATATTTATAGCAGTGCTCTTTGTGGTTGCAAAAAATTGGAAAATGAGGGACTGTCCTTAGATTGGGGAATGGCTGAACAAATTGTGGTATCTGTTGGTGATGGAATACTATTGTGCTCAAAGGAATAATGAACTGGACGGATTCCATGTGAACTGGAATGACCTCCAGGCACTGATACAGAGTGAAAGGAGTAGATCCAGGAGAACAGTGTATACAGAGACTGATACACTGTGGTACAATCAAACATAACGGACTTCTCTACAATGCAAGAATCCAGAACAATTCTGAGGGACTTATGAGAAAGAAAACTAGTCACATTCAAAGGAAGAATTGCAGGAGTGGAAACACAGAAGAAAAACAACTGCTTGAACACATGGGCTGATGGGGATATTATTGGGGATGAAGATGCTAAACAATAACTCTAGTCCAACTATCAATAATATGGAATTAGGTCTTAATCAATGATACATGTAAAACCCAGTGGAATTGTGTGTTGGCTACGGGGGTTGGGGGTTGGGTGGAGAGGGAAAGAACATGAAACATGTAACTATGGGAAAATATTCAAAAGAAAAAAAGAAACAAAGATGAACAATAATAAATGAATGAATGAATGAATAAAACTATAAAATAAAATAAATCAGTAACAATTAGATCTATATATGAGTATAATGGGTTGCTTCAATAGATAGTTAATTTCCTGACCCTGGAGATCCTCAAGTGAAAAATGAATGAGTATGTCCTTGAGGAGACAAAAGCTTCTGGTAGAAGTGAAACTAGATGCCTTTCTTTGATCCCTTCCAACTCAGAGATCATCTAATCTTATGAGATATCCCCATATTTTTGAGGGAGAGGGAGAGTCTACTTTTCATATGTTTTGTGTTTTTTTCATCTTTGCGCAGACTGCTGGATGGCCCCTTGGCCTCTCTACCACCATCCCCTAGAGACTGACTTCAAACACTTCCCATCTCCACCCCCTGCTCTGCCTGAGAGGCTCCAGGTGATTCCTGCCAAACTGTTACAGTTCTTATTTCCATTCAATACCTTGTTCCTGGAGAGCATGCATCATGCTCAGCTGTGTTGTCTATCTCCACTGTACTTATCACTGAGGTTTTTTGTTTTTTTTTTTTGCTCTCAGGCAATCTCATTAAACTGACTTTAATTACTTATGTGAAGGAGAAGAGGGAGGCTTCTCATGTGCCTCTCCACAAGAGCCATCTTTATTGATTGGGTGGTGAGAGGATTTTGTCAGACAGAGGATTAGAAAAGGTTAGTTTCCCTAATTCCCTAACACTCTTCCTAGTGATAATTGGTTCCCAGGTGAAACGCCATCCCAAACACATACTCGTTGCTGTTTGTTTTCCTCCTCCAATTGCATCTGAAGTGAAGTTTATCACAGTTGAAAAATATGGCTTCCCAACATCTCTTCTGGTAGATAATTGAGAGTTACCTAATAGGCTGCTGCTGGTATTAGAAAGGTTACATATGATTCACACCACTGCAGCAAGGTGATTTGCCATCATTTTTTCATGTCATTGCTCAGGTTGCTATCGTTCACCCCCCATTCCCAAGTCTCTTGGTCAGATTCTGGAAGTAGTTTAAGATTTTAGAAAAGATATATTTCCCTAAGTTGTCAGACAGGCTTCCAACTTGTTATATGTTAAATGAAGGCATTGGATTAGAAGATTTCTAAGTCCCTTCTAACTTAAATATCCTACGATTTTTAAAATTCCTTACCTTCTGTCTTAGAATTGATTCTAAGTATTTGTTCCATGGCAGAAAGCAATAAAGGTTAAGTAATTGGGGTTAAGTGACTTGCCCAGGGTAGCACAGCTAGATAGTAATTTGAACCCAGGACCTTCTATCTTCCAGCAAGATCTTCTATCCACTGAGCCACATAGCTGCCCCTAAAATCCTGTACTCTTTAAAAAAAAACTTACCTTCTGTCTTAGAATCAAAATTGTGTTTTGGTTCCAAGGCAGAGGAGTGGCAAGGGCTAGGCAATAGGGGTTAAATGACTTGCCTAGGGTCCCACAGCTAGGAAGTATCTAAGGCCAAATTTTAACCCAGGACCTCCCATCTCTAGGCCTGGCTCTCAATCCACTGAGCAACCCAGCTGCCCCCATCCTGCACTCTTTTTTTAATCTTTTTTTATTTTTTTAATTTTTTTTAGAGAAATTTTCCATGGTTACACGATTCCTGTACTCTTAAGAGATATTACACTTATTTTGTTCAGACTCATATTATATTACTGGGGTGGGGGGAGGTGGGGAGTAAAGGTTACATGGAAGAGGCTTCAACAACTAACATATACTAACTGTAGTGACCAAAAGAAAGACCAAGATGGCAAAGGAGTCTAGAAACCATGTTCCAGGGAAACCAGCTGAAGGGTACAATGATGTTTATCTTAGAGAAAGTTTTAATGGGTATGAATGACACATTCGAAAATATGAAGGGTTGCCAAAATCTGTGTGACCTTCAGCAAATTACCTCCCTTCTCTAGATTTCCATTTTGTTATTTAAAAAATGAGGGGGTTGTCTAGAAGATCTCTAAAATCCTGTCCAACTTTAAAATCCTGTGCTCCTAAGAGAGATTAGATTAATTTTGTTTGGTCCCATATTATAGTATTGGGGACTGGGGGTGGGAAGTGTGAAAGTTACAATACAGGAGGTTTCCATAATCTGTCACTGGAGAAACCAACTACATGGATATGGATGAGAGAGAGAGAGAGAGAGAGAGAGAGAGAGAGAGAGAGAGAGAGAGAGAGAGAGAGATGGAAAGATAGATAAGAGAGAGATATTCTTTTTTTTTACTTTTTATTTATTTTTTTAGAAAAATTTTCCATGGTTACATGATTCTTGTTTTTACTTTCCCCTTCACCCCCTTCAACCCCCCCTCCCATATCCAATGCGCATTTCCACTGGTTTTAACATGTGTGATCAATCAAGACTCATTTACATATTATTGATAGTTGTATTGGTGTGGTAGTTTTCGTTTAGTGTCTACATCTCCAACCATGTACGCATCAACCCATGTGTTCAAGCAGTTGTTTTTCTTCTGTGCTTCCACTCCTGTAGTTCTTACTCTGAATGTGGGTAGTGTTCTTTTCCATAAATCCCTCAGAATCATCCTGGGTCATTGCATTGATGCCAGTACAGAAGTCCATTACATTCGATTTTACCACAGTGTGCCAGTCTCTGTGTACAATGTTCTTCTGGCTCTGCTCCTTTCACTCTGCATCAATTCCTGGAGATCTTTCCAGTTCACATGGAATTCCTCCAGTTTATTATTTCTTTGAGCACAAAAGTATTCCATCACCAACATATTCCACAATTTGTTTAGCCATTCCCCAATTGAAGGGCATACCCTCATTTTCCAATTTTTTGCCACCACAAAAATCACAGATAAGTATGCCATGTAACCTTATTAACTAGAAGATATTTTTTTCTTTTCCTTATGCCTTTGATAATTTCTGTATAGGCTTTCACCAAGCAGTAAGATAAAGAGACGTCCAGAATGTCAACAAAACCGTACAAGACCTTTTAAATCCCGGAATTGCCCTCCAAGGCATTGTCTTTTATTTTCCTAAAAGCCCTGCACTCACAGAGCACAAGAGAGATAGACAGCTACTTCAACTGCTTTGTTCCTGGGGTGCCCAAGGCTTGTCTTGCTCTCCCTGTCACCTCTTTCTTATCTCACAGATATAGTATGAAGTTCGAGAAATACAGTCTTTCTAAATAATTAAAAGAAGTAATGAAAAGCCATCAGAGTGATCAAATATCAGGCAAATGGTTACAAATGGTTACAAAAGGCATACAACTCTTAACTTACATATGAATCACTTTCTTGTTAGACAATTAATGCCAGTATTGTGCTACTTCCCATATGAGGAAATTGAGTCAAGAAATTAAACAATTTGCCTTGTGTCGCATAGCACAGAAGTATCAGAACTGACATTCAAACCCAGGTCCCCTGACTTCCAACCAATGGTCTTCTGATACTATACCCTGCCAATTTGAAACTGTTGGTCTAATCCTGTAATTTCACCAAGTCTTTACCTATGAACAAGAGCTTTGCTCCCATGTTACAAACACCCTCCCTGCCCCCTAAATACATAGCTGGATAATAAACTATGTCTTACTAAGTCTATATGTAAGATTGTTAAGCCCACCAGGTAAAGCCTGCCATACATTATTCAACAACAATACTCACTCATCTAATTGGATATATAATCCACCTAACATCATTATAGAATGGGGAGAAGAGATATGTATTTATATAGAATCTATGTGCCAGGGTCTGCACTCATTTCTTGATTTTACAAATAACATTATTTCACTTGATACACACACACACACACACACACACACACACAAACACCAAAATATCATTATCTTCATTTTACAGTTTAGGAAACTGAAGCAGAGATGAAATGACTTGTCTAAGGTCATACTTTTAATAAATGTCTGAGGCTGGATTTGAATTCAGGTCTTCCCTTATTCTGGCATTAGTACTCAAACCATTGTACCCCCAGCCTCCCCAAGAGTTTCTGAGGGGAAACTAGTAAGGTACTCAAAGGTGCTTTAAGTTCTCTACAATTCACAAGGAGCTGGCTACCTCTCTCCACTGCCTATATCTTCTTTTGTGAGTGGCAGCTCCTGGATATTCAGTGTGTATAGATTTGTCCACTTAGACTCAGCACCCACCCACCAAGGGACTATAACCTCCTCTCTTCATGTTACATTTTCCATGGGCTGTATTCATGCCAGGATGGCATAAAAATCTGCTAATCATTACCCACTATGTGCCAGGCACTGTGCTAAGCATCATCATGCACACAAGCATGTGTTGATAATGTAGAGTATTTTTTTCATACTCATAGAAATGAGAGGAATAAAGTAAAATAGATTAAAACAAGGAGTGTCATCTCAACAGTCTTTAACCCCTCTACCGACAAACCCCAAAGTAACAAGACCACATTAGAGGTACTCTCACTCAAAGCGCACCATTAGCTACACCCACTAAATCCTGGCATGCCTCCACTGATTTATGGTCAAGATCTGACAAGTGTGGGCTTTGGGGTAGGTGGTAAGGAGGGGAGGTTGCTTGAGAGTTGAGACATAAATTCCACCAGGCACTCTTCCTTACTCATAACACTAGCCTTGGCTAGGAATTTTAATCCTAAGCTCACATTGCATATTGGAATAGGTGTACTGTACAGATTCTGATCGATCTCTTCCTCTATTTTTGGTAAAGGAGAATCTAGGGCAAGCTGAGGCACAGAAAGACTCTCTTGACCACCATTCATCCTAACCTTGAACCACTATTCTTTCAAAATTTGCCTGATCTTATCCTATGTCATTTCCACTCTACTCACTCTTAAACCCTTTTCCTATTGCCTTGGCTTGATGAACCTGGTCCAAGTAAGACTCGGGGACAATGTTTTATCTTCTGAGTCACAGACATATGCTGGTGAATGTCTAAAAGAAGCTCTCTGGGGAAAAAAAAGAAATTACACATACACTTTTTTAAACCTTACCTTCCATCTTAGAATCAATAATGTATATTGGCTTTAAGGCAGAAGAGCAGTAAGGGCTAGGCAACAGGAGTTAAGTGACTTTCCAAGGATTACACAGCTATAGGAAGTGTCTGAGGCCACATTTGAACCCAGAACTTCCCATCACATACACATAGTAGTTTAAAATACATTATTAGTATTTTCTCCATCGTTTATTTAGATCTAGATAATCAAGAAAACAATAAATGAACAAAACAAAATTTGTACCATTTGATGACTTCCTGAAGTATAAAAGCTCACGCTGAAAATTTAACAATAAGCTCCTGAAAGCCTCTACATCATATATCCTGAATTAATTTTCTATGCTTGGTCTCCCTCAAACTTTCTGATCGTGCTCACACTCATTACACCTTCCCTTCTTTTAGAAAAAATAAAAAAGTCATTCCTTCATTATTCCTTTCTTCCTTTGCCTCAGACTTCTGAATCATCAGCTCAACAGACACGGAGATATCTAGGGAAGTCTGTGACTTGGGAATCTGATGGGACCCTGTTCTCTTATCATGTAGGCTTGCCACAGCTGGAGTATGGATCCGTCATTGTCAGCCTGGAGAGAAAGGATTTCCTCTACTGAGCCCTGCTCTTTCCCACATGATATAATTCCACTGGTTTAATCATTTGGAAGTCTTCTCACATTGATGCATGTGGCAGGCAGTGTGGGAAAGGGGTAGGTGAGGACTTGGAATCAAACAGTGAAATAAACAAACACCAAAATCAAGCATCATTTCTAGCTGTTAATCAAGATGGGGCAAAATATGATCTTGTGAATTCAAGAGGAAACTTTGTTACTTTTGAATTCCCTGTCCCTCCCATCAAACATGAGAGCAATGGGTTCACCTTATTTGTTTGTTTGTTTGTTTATTTAATTTGCTTAGCATTTTGAATGTTTACAAGAGGAGAAATAGCTTATGAATGCTGTTTGTTATTATCACTTCACATTTTACCATGACCTGTGTGGATAAAGTCAATGGAAAAATCTCAAGGTTGATTTGGCTGATTAAGAAGAAAAAGTGGTTCTTTTACCCTAAGGCACTCTCTAGAGTACTCATATCCCAAGAGAAGATGACCAAGGTAGCACACAATAAGATCCATCCAGTCGAGACAAAAGCATTTACACCTATTAAAATGAAGAATTGGATCAGTATGTGGCTCAGTGGTTAGAGAGACAGATATCGGGTCAAGAGATCCTGGTTTTAAATCTGGCCTCAGATACTTCCTACTTGGGCAATCTTGGGCAAATAGCTTAATTCCAATTGCCTAGCTCTTACCACTCTTCTGCTTCGAACCAATTCTTAGTATTAATTCTAAGAAGGTAAAGATAAAAAAAAAATTAAAGTCCATGTCTACCCCAGTTAATGCTCTTTAGCCTGGGTTTCCAAAATATCATTGAGTACATAGCCATCTTCTATGCTGTCATAAAGATTAACACTAGAGGACCCATCAAGGTCTACTCTGGTGAATTTCATTGATTCAATTCCTAATTATAATATCAAGTTTTCCATAAAAACCATCTGGATTTTGATGATACAATTTTGACCATCCAGGAAGAGATATTTTAACATTTTTCATAGATGATGAAAAGGAACTTCATATTCCTCTCCCTTCATTTTATGGATGAAGAAACTGAGCCCCAGGTAAGAATGACTACAGGTACTAAGTAGAAGAGTTAAGACTGAAACCAGGGTTTTCTTCCTATGGAAACTTTACAGAAGGCATAACAAGTTGTTAGGAGAGGAAAGCAAGCAGAATCGGAGAATAGGAGATCTTGGGATGGGGAAGGGAGACTGGGGGAGAAGAGTCATCCCTAATGATCAAAATATGTTCCCAGAATCTACTAAATGAATTGAACCATATTAACAAAATCAGATCTTTGCCAATTTGCATTTTAGCTTGACTGCTAAAGTCAGACCAAGACATCAGCAAGACAACATTTCCAGGCTCACCATTCCAAACAAAAATACTCTTCAAAATAAAATTTAAAGTATAGAGAAGTGTTTAGTTTCTCTGACTTTTTCCCCAACAAAACCTTTACATTTATGGGCACTTAGGAGATTTGTAGCATCTTCTCTGAAAAGATTGTGGGGTCTTTTGCTACCTAGTCCAGGAATCTCTATTTTATATGCTTTCTCCAATTTATACTTCAAGCACATCATAGTCTATTTTATGTGAGGTGTTAGGGCCTAAGAGTGGAACACTGGGTAAGAAGAAGAACCCAGGGCTTTATTTTTTGAAATGCCTATTTAGGGAAAGCGGTCTTGCAAGTAGTAGCAGAAAATGGATCAGAAAATGGAGAATTTCTTTTCTTGTAATTACAAAATTAATTACTAGCAATCAATTATTAACAAAGACAATGATAATGAATGTAGCATGGCTTGGTGTATAGAGGACAACTTGGAAGATAGGAACACTTGAGATTAAGCCCTGCCCCTTTTGATTTGATTCTGGGCAAGTCGCTTAACTTCTCAGTGAACCATTCAACTCTCCGGCATGAAAAGTTTCAGACCAAATGTTGATTAGCATGGATAGAAAGAGTTCTCACATTGTAAATATCCCACATTGATGAATCATCAGAGCCAGACAGAGAAAGAGATGAAGAAAAGGAGAGGCAGAGATAGAGACGGAGAGAGAGTGGTTAACAAGGGAGAAAAGGAGGGCAACAAAAAAAGAGAGAGATATAGATGGAAAGAGATGAAGGGAAGAGGGAGGAAGGAGGAAGAGAAAAAGAACGAGAAAGAGGAATAGAAGTGAAAAGGCCCTACAACATTATCACATCCATTCTTTATTCTTAGTACAGTGAAAATTGGAATCAAAATGCAGATGTAATATTTTCAAACTTATGCAGTAAGTGGCACTCAGTTTTCTCTAGCTCAGGCTAAAGTATTTTTTTGGTTAAAAAAGGAAAAATAATGTAATATGTGTCATTATTATCTCCTATTATTTTATAAAGCTTATCAAGTGCTTTGCATCCATTATTTCAGAGGATCATAAATCTAGAGCTGGAAGAGGCCTTCTAGTACAAATCTCTCATTTAACAGATGAGGAAACTGAGGTTCTGGGAGTTTAGGGATTTATCCAAGGCCAATTATCAGAGGGAAATTTTGACCTCAGATACCCTGACTCCAAGACCAGTACTCTTTGCTATATCACACTCCTACTTCATTTATTCTTCATAGCTCTTTTGAGGGAGGCAGAACTGGCAGCGATATCTGTATTTGACAGAGGATTGAAATTGAAACTCAGAAAGGTTAAAGAACTGTTTGTTCGAGGTCATGGGACTAGTAAATGGATGAGCTGGGAAGAGTTGTACACTGTCCCAGATGACAACAACAGCACACATGTATTCCCTACCTCAGTCACAATGGAACTGAATTTTATAAAGGAGAGGAGAGAGAGTAGAAAGAGAAATGGGCTCAGAGATAGGAGACCTTAGCCGTGGCTCTCACTCTGTTCCTGATGACTCATGTTGGCCTGAGTGAGTCATTTCACTTTGGGGGCTTTAGTCACTCCATCTATAAAGAGAAGGGGGTGGGATGAGGGCAATGATCTCAATCTAAAATTATATTTGTCAGAATTTTAAAGCACTGATCAATTCTCATAGGTACTATTTAAATATTAGTTTATATAATAAAACATTAATCCAATTAATTCTGTTCTGAACCTTAAATCAATGAGCATTTGTTAAATACCTACTAAGTACCAAAGCTAGATGCTAGAGTTACAAAGAAAAAAAAACAATTCTTAAATGCAAGCATTTACATTCTAATGGAGGAAATAAGTAGAGAGATAGAGATAGAGATAGATATAAATATGGGAATAGACATGGATATAGAAATAGATTCCTGGTCTAGGCAGATATACAAGTATATATAGAATAAGCATAAAGACAATAAATACAAAGATATTCAAATAAGTTAAATACAAGGTGGGTGGGGAATTATAATATCAGCAGGTGGAAAGATCAGGAAGGGTTTTATAGAGAGAAGAGATGCCAAAGTCCAGTGGAAATGGGAGCCACTAAAACTACATGTAGGGTTAGCAATATGGCACAACTGGGCTTGGAATCAAGAAGATTCATCCTCCTGAGTTCATATCTGGCCTCAGATACTTACAGGCAGTGTGACAATGGACAAGTCAATTTAACCCTTTTTAACCTCAGTTTCCTCATCTGTGAACTAGAGAAAAATGAGCCGGAGAAGGAAAAGGCAAACCATTCCAGCATCTTTGTCAAGAAAACCCCAAATGGGGTTACAAAGAGTCAGACTTGCCTGAAACAACTCCACAATGACAATGACAAATTATATATAAGTATTCCTGCAGCCTCATTTTAACTTAGAAATATCACATATTCACATTATGTGCGTTCTATTGTGATTTTATATATTTAATATTTATATTTCCCAATTATAGTTTTGTCTGGTTCAGGAATATTTCAGGTCAAAACATGTGTTTGAGAGTTCTGCCATTGAAGGTGGTTCTTGAGCTATATCTGAAATGAAGAGAAGGATTACATGAGGCAACCATAAAGAGGCAACGTACTCCTGGCACACGGATTGGCCAATCCAGAGGCAAAGTGATAGGAGAAGGAATGATGTGTATAAGGAACAGAGAGGGATGCCTCTTAGGTTTTATCATGGAGCAAAGGTGGGAAAGTGCTATACAATGAGGCTCAAAAGATGAAATAGGATATGGTTGTGAAGGGCTTTGGAGAAAATAGAGAAAGTTCTATTTTATCCTAAAAGTAACAGGAATCTCCTGGACTTTATTGAGCAGAGGACTAACACAGAGTTAGGTCTGTGTTTGAAGAAGCCACAGTGGCATCAGGAGCAGCTGGGTGGTACAGCAGACAGAGCACCAGGGTTGGGGTCAGGAAGCCCTGATGGATAGATTAGAGTTGTGAAAGCCTTAAAGAAGGGAGTCCAGCTAAATGGTTGCAATAATCATCTAGACAAGAGGTGAGAAAGTTCTGATTAAGATAGTCAGGGGTGGGTCAAAGGTTCTGGAAGTTAAAAGGTCAGAGCTACTTAAGAAGCAGAATGTCATTTAACTTCCACGGACCTCAGTTTCCTAATCTGTAAAATGAGAGCCTTTGGCTATATGATCTCTACGGTATCTTCTAGCTCCATTATTCTGTGATCTTATGATTTTAATATATTTTATCTTAATATATTTTACAGTAGACTAAGCCTCAAAAGCAGATTAATACTTATGCTATGGGGTCTACTAGGTGGCTCAGTGGATTGAGAGCCAGGCCCAGAAACGGAAGGTCCTGGATTCAAATCTGGCCTCTAGACACTCCCTACCATGTGGCCCTGGGCAAGTCACTTACCTCCATTGTTTACCCCTTACTATTTTTCTGTCTTGGAACCAACACATGGTATTGATTCTAAGATAGATGGTAAGGGTTTTAAAAATATGTTTATGCTACGAGTGTGAAAGCTCTGGGCTACATATTATAAAGTGATTACCTAAGATTCTATGAAATAAGTTCATAGAGGAAAAAAATTTCAGAGCAGATGCCAAGGAAACATTATGAGGAGATGGTATTAAATAACACAATTGTAATTCTCCATCCTATTTCATTTCACATTTCTATTCTTCCCTGCTATCAAGGATGCCATATGGAAAGGCATCTAGGTGGATGGATACACTGTTGGACCTGGAGCCACAAAGATCTGAGTTCAAACCCTGCCTTAGACACTCTGCCTATATCCACGTGGACAAATCACTTAATCAGTCTCAATTTCCTCATTGGTAAAATAAGGATAATAATAGCACCCACATCCCAAAGTTGTTGGGATAAAATGAGGTATTTGTAAAGCGTTTTATAAATTTTAAAATGACACATAAATATTATAGGTTATTAGTATTATTACTATTAGAGAGCTTTAGGTCAGTTAAGTGGCCTTTCCTAGTGGATAAAGTGCAGGGCCTGAAGTCAGGAAAACTCATTTTCCTGAGATCAAATCTGGCCTCAGACATTTACTAGCTGTGGGACCCTGGACAAGTCACTGAACCTTGTTTGCTTCCGTTTTCACATCTGTTTAATAAGCTGGAGGAGGAAATGGCAAATCATTCAATATCTTTGCCAAGAAAACGCCAAATGGGGTCATGAAGAATCAGATATCAACAAGAAAAAGAGAGCTTCACCGACTTCATCAACTAACTAGGAGATCCTTTAGTATTCCTTTAATATATAATATTGGTGGTGATACAGAGGTCCCAAACTTCAATCTCATAGAGGTCCATAAAACCATGCAGCCATGCCAAATTAATATATAATTCATAATGTTTAATAAAACAAAAAAATACAATACAACATGGATAATGTTGAGTGATGGTTTTTTTAAATTTTTTTTAAAATCCCTTACCTTCTTTCTTAGAATGAATACTATGTATTGGCTCCAAGGCAGAAAAGCAGTAAGGGCTAGGCAATGGGGGTTAAGTGACTTGCCCAGGGTCACACAGCCAGGAAGAGTCTGAGGCCAAATTTGAACCCAGGACCTCCCATCTCTAGGCCTGACTCTTAATACATTGAGCCACTCAGCTGCCCCCACTGATGATTTTTTAAGTCAGTAAATGATCATAAGGATCCATTTCTATTTGAGCTTGACACAACTGGTACAGTTCATAAAAAAAAAAAGTAACCTGAGTAAGAAATACGTCCCTCACTTGCTCCTAGAAAAAGACTTCAATAATAGCAAAAACAACGTCAGCATCTGTCAAACTGAACACAATGTCATATTCAATACTTAGTCTTGAAATTTTGCAACAGAGGCACCAAGAGAGAAAAAAATAGCTCCCACTTGCTAGTTTTGGGTCTCAGACAAGTCTTTTCCACTCCCTAAGGCTAAGCTGAATTTGATTAAGGTCACTAGCTCTGATACTTAGGTTCAAAGATTCCTTTCAACTTTCATTGTCTATGTTTTTGTCCTAACATGTTTACTGCAAATAGCAATAGGAGGCCAAAACAACCAGGGGGAGCCTTCTATGGGGACAGAGCAGACAACCTCATAATCAGGAGGAAGATGATGTGTAAATCCTGCACTTTGTTGATGGCCACTGAAGATGATCCAGAATCTTGAAAATGAGAATAAAGACTATTGCAAGTTTGGACAATATAATGAAAGCCCAATATTAGGAAGCTGAAAGGCCTTTTTCCCTTTCCAAAAGGACTTTAAATTGCAGTAGAAACATGGCTTATTCTAGTCCAGTCAAAGAGCTCCCTCCTTCATATAAGAAGGAGATTTTAGGTATTTATAGATATATATTTAAGGTGTGGCTGCCAAGAATCAATAACGCAGATTGATTCCATAATTAAAATAGACCCAAGTCAGGATTGGGTTTCAGGTAGTTTATTTACAATTAGGAAGGGTAGAAGGTAGGCAAATAGAGAGAGGGAGAGGCTAGTCCGGACCTGCAGAGACCCAGACAGAGAGAGAGGGTTAAAAGGCTAATTAAACTAAATTACACCCCACAAGGCCTTAGCAATCAGAGAGGAAAGAGCCTACTTAAAGTAGAGTCTGGAAACGCCAAGGCAGGCCAAGGAAGTCAGCCTAACTTACCCATGTAACCATTCAGAGTGGAAGCAGCCTGAGGTCTCAGCTGAGATGCTTCAGAACCAAGTTCAAAGAGGGAACTGCCCCAACAGGAAGTAACCAACATACTTGAAGAGATAGTATCTCTCGTCACTTCCTGTGGGTCCACCTTTAATTCAAGTGGACAAATGGCAGCCTCTACACTGATTTGGACTGCCCAAAGGGCAGACCCTTGTTCTTGATTTGTTACTTATTGTCACATGTGGGTAACTCATCTCCCCTCCCCACTAAGGGAGGTTAGGATGACATCATCTCTGGTGGTAGAGTTTTAACTATGAATGGGCTTAAGCTAATTCTATTAACACACTCACCTCTTTGCTAGCATCAATGGTAGCTTGTGGTGGCCATAGGCATGGACTAACATAGAAAGCTGCTTGAAGCATATGGATCAAATATTGGATTTGGAGTCAGCAAAAATGTGAATTCAAATTCTACCTCAGATTCTTCAGTGGCTGAATGACCTTTCACAAGTTGCTTAATTTCTTTCTGCCTCAGTTTCTTCATTTGAAAAATAGGGGAGACAAAAAATAGCATCTACTTCACAGGGTAATTGTGGGGATCAAATAAGATAGACATAAATTGCTTTGCAAGCCTTATATGGCTATAACAATGTAAGATGATATTTTTAAACCAAAAGAAAGCCTCCTTGCTTCTAAGGCATATTATTTCGAAAAAAAGACATCACCCTCATTGTCATCCATAGATATTTGAGTCCAAGAACCATCACATTTCATTCTTCTGTATCTATTCATCATCTACAAGGTAGTCATTGAAGGTAGAAAGAGGAATCTGACTTTGCAAAACCAGGCTCCTAATGAATGCTTCAGTCACCTGCCGACCTAGGAATGTCTCCTTTGATGCAGTGGAAAAAATAAAAATTTTCTTTCATTTCCAATTAGAGTAGACTTGGAGCTTGAAAGCAAGGACAGGACAGTGGTTGTCTTTGTCTCCAGGGCATAGCACAGTGCCTGGAACATAGTAGATGCTTAATGTGGTTCATCCTTTGTATCAAAGAGGACCACTGACTTCTTTGGATTGTGATAATTAGATTAAGTCTACACTGCCCATCTTTAGATTTAATCGCAAAAGGTGAGAGTGCCTCCAATTTTGGGAGGTCTGTAACCCATGTGTGCTAGAGTGAGTGATGAATCAGAATCGACTGACCGCCCCCTAAGCAGTCCTAAGAGAAGCATCTGTTGTGATTGGACACACAAATTAGGAGAAGAGGCATAGGAAGTAACACATAAGTGACCTCTTTAAAAGGAGAAGGTCTTCTGCTGGAGACAGTCTTCTGGTGAAGGAGCTCTTCTGGTCTGTGGAGGAGTGCTGGCAGGAACATTGAAACCTTGGTGAGACTGCTTTCAATATCTTCTTTAGAAGTCCACATGGTGAGTTTAAAGACTGAATCTTCCTAAACTTCTCTTAAGGAACTTCCCCTTAATAGAGGCTCTATGAATGAAGCCATGCTTCATTCACCTCCAGGCCTCTGGCCCTCTGACTCTTGGATGAGGGTTAATTAGATTTAACTGAATTAAGTAGAGGATCATAGTAATTTACCTACTGTGTTAGATTCTTATTTCCTTATTTCCTCTCTCTCTTCTCAATTGTAAATAAACTTCCATAAAAGCCAATTTTGACTTCTTAATTGAGGATTGATAATTGTTCAATCCTCTGGTGACCAATCTTAAATATATTTACCCCAAAACCCCTTTTTTCCCCTTACAGTATGATATCTTCAGTTGTGTGTAAAATGTAAAAGAGTTGCACAAAGTCATCAACACACCCCCTCTCTCTTTTTCTCTGTCTCCTCTCCTCTTCCTCTCTCTCTCTTTCTCTCTCTCTCTCTCTCTCTCTCTCTCTCTCTCTCTCTCTCTCTCTCTCTGTTATTAAAAGTCCAGGGGTAAGACAAAAGTCAAGATTATTCAAGATGGCTTGGGATGCAAAGGGATGGATGGCTTTTGTTTCTTCAATGTCTGAACAAGCTTTAAGCACTCCAGAGCACCTACTTCAGCCACCTTCATGGTCCCTGGAACAAATTATTCTCATCTACCTATTCCACTAGGAGAAGTCTTCATGTCCTTGGTATAGACATCTCCTTAACTCACTTATGGGTTTGAAGTCTGTTGGTTATCTTCAAGTAACTTCAGTTAACTTCAGGTAATTCAGATGCTTAAAATGTTTATTCACTGACAAGTCAGGTATTTCACTATATAGGGGGGTCTACTAAATGAATGGAGTCATGATTCAAGTCTTTACATCTTCTCAGTAACCCACACTCTAGACTCAGCAATAGCTAGATCATGGAGCCATGAAGAGAACAAAGATGATTTCTAAGGTTAGGGAAATTGTAACAGATGGAAAGATGTTTTCACACATTTTACCCCCTAGATTATGGTGAAGGGGTAGATGGTTGAGCACTACAGTAAGATTTCTCTACTTAAAAAATACTTCTAAATATTACAAAAACTAGGAATCTATTTGTTTTTGTTTGTCTTGTTTTTAAATTAAACGTCCTGTTGGGAGAGTTAAACCTCATTCCCACCTAGTAGGAATATCTTTAATCAAATAATGAGATCAGCATCACACTTAATGCTGGTGACTTACTTAACAGGTAATTGAAGCTTGTATGAGGTTAGGAAGAGAGGAGAGATATTCTTTTCTTTGGACTAAGAGGGCACATCTGAGTGGGGTCAAAGTTTAGACAGGGAGGTATTAGCTTAAAGGTATTGGGATGAGGTGAGAGAAGGCAAAAAGTAGTAGAGAGGTTAATTATGTGATTAGAGATTTTCATATTGTTCTTTCTAATCTTCAGTGAGAGTGATTCTGGAGCTTGGCAAATAAATTGATAAATAGGTGCAGAATAAGAAAGTTTCATGGTTCCAGAGACAAAGTAGCCACTTTGGACCACAATGTAAACAGGGTTTATTTTTTTAAGTAGGGTAATAGACATAAAGTATGCCTCCTTTGCCATTCTGTCTAGGACCATTTTGGTAGCTAGAATATGAGCACTGAAATGATGAAGGTAGATTACCAATACCAAAGTCCTCAGGACTAGTTGAAAAAGCTATAAATACCTCTTAACCCAATTCAACCCAATCTCCCTGAACCAGTCAAAATTGATTTCCCTAAACCAGAACATTTCCCTAACTTTCTAAAAGAAGAAGGAAAAGAGGTATATAAACAAACATGTATCCTCAGGTCTTTCCAGAAATCCCCACTTGTTAGAGCCTTTGGGAGTATATTTTCTTTTCCTTTTTTTTTAAACGTCCACCTTTCATATTATAATCAATAATAAGGATTTCTGGGCTAAGATGACCTCAGAGTAGAATCAAGGGTCTTCTTCTTCTCACCCCCAACCAATATAAAACACCTCAAAAGGACAAAAATCAAAATCAGATGAGTGAAGGAGAACTACCATAGGGCACAGCCTAGAAGGTAGGTAGGGTTTGGGCATTTCCATGCTATAAGGGAATAAAATTATTCCTACAAAAGCTGATCACCCATCCCCCCACTCCATCTAAAGCACCAGAATCAGAGCGAGCATGGGGCAATCTCTAGGTTCTTGGGGGGTGGCTGAGGAAACCACAGACTTATCCCTGAGAACAGCAAGACTTAGGACACCAGGAGGCTGAGGAACTTGGAGCTTGGGATCAGTGATAGGGCAGAGAGGGGCTGCCCACAGCAGACACAGTAGAGATGGAAAAATAACTTCAGGGCAAAAACCACTCAGTAGCTCAATACACATAGATCTGCCTATCCCCATCACTCAGACCTCTGGCTGGGAACAAAAGAAAAAAATAACATAGCAATGGCCACCATCACCCAAGAACTACAATCTACAACTACCAAAAAATTAAGAAAAAGATTCTGACCCTGTATAACTTCTACAGAGAAAAATAGCAGACTACAGAGGAGACAGCAGAGGGTTACAAACAAGCAAACACACTCAAACTTTCCAGAAAAAAATGGAAATTTGTCTCAGGGAACTCAAATTTGAGTTTAAAATCAAGTAAGAGAGATAGAAGTAACTTAGCAAGAAAAGTAGGAAATAGTTCGAAAAGAAAATAACAATTTAAAAGACAGAATCTCCCACTTGGAAAAAGAAGCTCAGAAATCAAATGAAATGATAAGCAAATGGAGACCAGAATTGACCTGCTGAAAGCCATGAAAAGCAGGAAAGACCAAACTGAAAAGGAAAACCAAAACATCGTAGCTGAAAACCAGTCTTCGAAGAGTAGAATTGGGCAAATAGAAGCTAATGATCTCAGCTAAGGCAGTACTCAGGGGAAATTTATATCCTAGACTGCATATATTAACAAATTAGGGAGGGCAGAAATTAATGAATTGGGCATGCAACTTAAAAAACTAGAAAGCCAGCAAATTAAAAATCCCCAGATGAAAACTAAATTAGAAATACTAAAAATCAAAGGAGAAATTAATAAAATCGAAAGTAAAAGAACTACTGAATTAATAAATAAGACTAGAAGCTGGTATTATGAAAAAACGATAAAATACACAAAGTACTGGTCAATCTAATAAAAAAAGGAAAGAAGAAAACCAAATTGACAGTATCAAAGATGAAAAGGGAGACCTCACCTCTAATGAAGAGGAAATTAAGGCAATCATTAAAAACTATTTTGCCCAATTATATGCATAAAAATATAACAATCTAGGTGATATGGATGAATATTTTCAAAAATATAAACTGCCTAGATTAATAGCAGAAGAAATAGAATACCTAAATAATCCCATATCAGAAAAAGAAATTGAATAAGCCATCAAAGAACTCCCTAAGAAAAAACCGCCTGGGCCTGATGGATTCACAAGTTAATTCTAGCAAACATTCAAAGAACAACTAATCCAATACTATACAAATTATTTGATATAATAAGCAAAGAAGGAGTCCTACAAAATTCCTTTCATGACACAAATATGTTACTGGTTCCAAAGCCAGGAAGATAAAAAGCAGACAAAGAAAACTACAGACCAATTTCCCTAATGAACATATATGCAAAAATCTTAAATAGAATACTAGCAAAGAGAATCCAGCAAGTAATGAAGAAGATTATCCACCATGATCAGGTGGGATTTATACCAGGAATGCAAGGATGGTTCAACATTAGGAAAACCATCCACATAATTGACCATATCAACAATCTAACAAACAAAAATCACATGATTATCTCAATAGATGCTGAAAAAGCCTTTGACAAAATATAACATCCATTCCTATTGAAAACACTGGAAAGTATAAGAATAGAAGTACCTTTCCTTAAAATAATAAACAGTATATACCTAAAACCATCAACAAGCATCATATGCAATGGGGATAAATTAGAAGCCTTCCCAATAAGATCAGGAGTGAAACAAGGATGTCCATTATCATCTCTATTATTTAACATTGTACTAGAAACACTAGCAGTAGCAATTAGAGAAGAAAAAGAAATTGAAGGTATCAAAGTGGGCAAGGAGGAGACTAAGCTATCACTCTTTGCAGATGATATGATGGTCTACTTAAAAAATCCTAGAGAATCAACTAAGAAGCTTGTAGAAATAATCAACAACTTTAGCAAAGTTGCAGGATACAAAATAAATGCACATAAATCATCAGCATTTCTATACATTTCCAACACACTAGAGCAGCAAGAAGTAGAAAGAGAAACACCATTCAAAATCACCCTAGACAATATAAAATATAAATATGGATGATTATTTACAAAAATAGAAATTGCCTAGATTAACAGAAGAAATCGAATACTTAAATAATCCCATATCAGAAAAAGAAATTAAACTAGCCATTAAAGAACTCCCTGAGAAAAAATCCCCAAGGTCAGATGGATTCACAAGTGAATTCGATCAAACCTTCAAAGAACAACTAATCCCAATACTATACAAACTATTAAAAAATAAACAAAGAAGGATTTCTACCAAATTCCTTTTATGACACAATTATGGTACTGATTCCAAAGCCAGGCAAACCAAAAACAGAGAAAGAAATCTACAGATCAATCTCCTTAATGAACATAGATGCAAAAATCTTAAATAGAATACTAAGAAAATGCCTCCAGCAAGTGATCATGAGGATTATTCACTATATTCAGGTGGGATGCAAGGATGATTTAATATTATGAAAACCATCCACATAATTAACCATATCAACAAGCAAACCAACAGAAATCAAATGATTATCTCAATAGCTGCAAAAAATACTTTGACAAAATACAACACCCATTCCTATTGAAAACACTAGAAAGTATAGGAATAGAAGGGCCTTTCCTAAAAATAATAAACAGTATTCATTAAAAAACATCAGCAAACATCATCTTCAATGGGGATAAATTAGAAACATTCCCAATAAGATCAGGAGTGAAACAAGGATGCCCATCATCACCTCTATAATTTAAAATTGCACTAGAAACACTAGCAGTAGCAATCAGAGAAGAAAAAGAAATTGAACATATTAAAATAGGCAATGAGGAGACTAAGCTATCACTCTTTGCAGATGATATGATGGTCTACTTAAAAAATCCTAGAGAATCAACTAAAAAGCTAGTGGAAATAATCAACAATTTTAGGAAAGTTGCAGAAAACAAAATAAATCCACATAAATCATCAGCATTTCTATAAATTTGCAATACATCTCAAAAGCAAGAGTTAGAAACAGAAATTCCATTTAAAATCACCCTAGATAATATAAAATATGTAGGAATCAATCTTGCAAGAAAAACACAGGATTTATATGAACACAACTACAAAACACTTTCCACACAATTAAAACTAGATTTAAACAAATGGAAAAAGATTAATTGCTCATGGGTAGGATGAGCTAAAAAAGTAAAAATGACAATCCTCCCCAAATTAATTTACTTATTCAGTGCCACACCTATCAAACTGCTAGGAGGCTTTTTACTGAATTAGAAAAAATTATAACAAAGTTCATTTGGAAGAACAAGAATGTCAAGGGAACTAATGAAAAAAAATATGAAGGAAGGAGGGATAGCAGTACCAGATCTTAAACTGTATTATAAAGCAGTGGTCATCAAAATAATATGGTAAGAGACAGAAGGGAAGATCAGTGGAAAAGGCTTGGGGTAAATTACCTCAGTAAGATAGTGTAAGATAGACTCAAAGATCACAGCTTTTGGGACAAAAACCCACTGATTTGAGAAAAACTGCTGGGAAAATTGGAAAACACTATGGGAGAGATTAGATTTAGATCAACATCTTACACCCTACACCAAGATAAATTCAGAATGGGTGAATGAATTAAATATAAAGAAGTAAACTATTAGTAAATTAGTTCAACATAGAATAGTATACCTGACAGCTCAATGGGGAATAAAAATTTTAAGACCACGCAAGAGATAGAGAATATTACAAAATTTAAAATGAATAATTTTGGTTACATTAAATTAAAAAGGTTTTGCACAAACAAAACCAATGCAACCAAAATGAGAGGGGAAGCAATAAATTGGAGAAAAATCTTTATAACAAAAACCTCTGGCAAAGGTCTAATTACTCAAATTTATAAGGAGCTAAATCAACTGTACAAAAAAATCAAGCCATTCCCCTATTGATGAATGGGCAAAGGACATGAATAGGCAATTTTCAGATGAAGAAATAAAAATTATCAATAAGTACATGAAAAAATGTTTTAAATCTCTCATAATTAGAGAAATGCAAATCAAAAATAAAACTCTGAGGTACCACCTCACACCTATCAGATTGGCTAATACCGTAGCAAAGGAAAGTAATAAATGTTGAAGGGGATGTGATAAAATTGGAATACCAGTGCATTGATGGTGGAGTTGTGAATTGATCCAACCATTCTGGAAGGCAATTTGGAACTATATCTAAAGGGCTTTAAGAAACTGTCTGCCCTTTGATCCAGCCATACCACTGCTCGATTTATACCCCAAAGAGATAAAAAGGAAAAACATTTGTACAAAAATGTTTATAACCATACTCTTTGTGATAGCAAAAAATTAAAAAATTAGGGGATGCCCTTCGATTGGGGAATGGCTGAACAAATTGTATTATCTGTTGGTGATGGAATACTATTATGCTAAAAGGAATAATGAGGAAATTCAGGGAAGATGGCCACTTAGAAGGAGCAAATCTTAATACCTGCGCACCCTTTCCACACCAAGATAGAAAACAAATTGCTCTGAAAAGAAAGAGGACCAAATCTAACAACAGGACAGAGCAGGGGATGCTACTTCTGGACAGCTCAATAGTTACTCCAAGAAAAAGTCTTGAATTCTTGAACTGTTGAGTCTGAGGGTATAGAAGGTGAATCCTAGGATCCCTCCTTCATGGGCTGTGCTGAGTCTCCAGCGGCCCCTGAAATCTCTTGGCAGGTGGGCAGGCAGACCAGCCCAGAGAGAGGGCCTTGTTGGCAAGGGACTCAGGGAGTTGAACACAGGCACCTGGGAAGTGACTAGAGGAGAAAGCCAGAGAAACACAGCAAAAACGCTCAGAAGATAGCTGCTTAGATGGAGCAAAAATTCAGACCTACAGCCTTTACCACACCTATATAGAGAACAAAAGGCTTTTAGAGGAAAGAAAACCAGAGCTAACAGCAAGACAGAGCAGGGGTACCCTACTACTGGACAGCTCAGAGGAAACACTCCCTCTTGTCCCCCCACTTTTTTTCCTTCTCTCCAGGTTTTAGCCTCAGAGCACATTAAGCAATACAAACTAATCCAGGTTTAATCCCATCAATTGGACAGACAATCAGTCTTCAGAGGGCAGGGAAACTACAATGCCCCTCCCCCATAGACTGCAGAGAACATAACTACAAACCTCCATTGTCAGCTGGCGGAAGATCTTTCATCAAAGCTCATTAAAACCATCTGATTAAACTAGTAGATCGGAAAAGGAAAAAAATATGAGTAAACAACAGGAAAAGAGAAAAGAAATGACAATTGGTAGCTTCTTTCCAGGAAGCAAAAAGAGAGCAAATGAAATAGAAGAAGAGAAGGAAGCTCCAGCAAATTGCACACAGGCTTTGAAAGATCTCAAAATTCAGTTAACTCAAGAACTTCAGGTTCTCAAAAAGCAATTAAGAGAGGCTAAAGACAATTTGAAAAAAAGGAAATACATGAACTAAAACAAGAAAATAAAGCCCTAAAAGCTAAAATTGACCAGCTCAAAAATGAAGCAAAGAAGGCAAAAGATGATCTACAAAGAAAATTAGACTAGAAGAAGGATGACCAAAAAGCCAGGGATGAAATTCAGTCTTTAAAAAAATAGAACTCAACAATTATAAGCAAATGACTTCATAAGGCAGCAAGAATATATAAAACGAAATTTAAAAAATGCAAAATTTGAGGAGGAATATGAAAAACCTCATTGATACAACAAAGATCTGGAGAACAGATCTTGAAGAGACAATTTAAGAATTATTGGTTTACCTGAACATCATGATAAAAGAAAAAGGTTGGATATCATCTTACAGGAAATTATTCAAGAAAACTGCCTTGACATTCTTGAACAAGAGGGAAAAGTAGAAATTGAAAGAATCCACAGATCACTCTCCTACATTTAATCCACAACTGACAACTTCCAGGAATATTATAGCCAAATTCAAAAACTACCAGACCAAGGAAAAAATATTACAAGCTGCTAAGAAGAAGTCATTCAAATACCAGGGAACCAGAGTTAGGATAACACAGGATCTGGCTGCATCTACACTGAAGGACTGGAAGGCATGGAATACAATATTCCAGAAAGCAAGAGAACTGGGTCTACAACCAAGAATCAACTATCCAGCAAAAATGCCTATATTTTTGCAGGGGAAAGTATGGTCATTCAATAAAATGGAAGACTTTCAAGCATTCATAAAAGGAATAAGGAACTGGAGGAATTCCATGCAAACTGGAAGTACCTCCAGGAGTTGATGCAGAGTGAAAGGAGCAAAACCAGGAGAACATTATACCCAGAGATGGATACACTGTGTGGCACAATTGAATGTAATGGACTTCTCTACTGGCAGCATTGCAATGATCCAGGATAATTCTGAGGGGTTTATGAGAAAGAACACTATCCACATCCAGAGAAAGTATTTTGGGAGTAGAAGTCCAGATGAAAAATAACTGCTTGATCACAAGGTTCGATGGAGATATGATTGGGTATGTAGACTCTCAACGATCACCCTAGTGCAAATATTAATAATATGGTAATAAGTCTTGAACAATGACACATGTAAAACCAAGTGGAATTGCTCACTGGTTATAGGAGAGGGGTGCAAGGAGGGGAGGGATAGAACATGAATCATGTAACCATGGAAAAATAGTCTAAGTTAATTAATTAATCAATTAATTAAACTTTTTTAAAAAAAGAACCAATACTAAGTGGGTTCCAAGGCAGAAGAGTGTTAAGGGTTAGGTAATGGGGATTGAGTTACTTGCATAGGGTCATACAGTTAGGAAGTATCTGAAGCCAGATTTAAACAAAGGAACTCCTAACTCCAGGCCTGGCTCCAGATTAATATTTATTCTATGATGGAAGGCAAGGAATTTTTTAAGAAGTCTATTTTATGGAAAGAATCTCCTATATTTACATTTTTATTCATATTAGTTTAGTCATGAAGAGTGGAACTGTGAGATAATGAGAGAGAACATGTATTTATTTAAAAAATGAAGTTTTCTAAAGAAGGGAACTCTGCCCAAGGAAAGCAAGCTCTGTTACGCCATTGCTATACAGAGTCACAGATTCATATAATTTTGTCTGCTAAATGATGACAAAATAAATGGAGAAATTAAAGAATCTATGCTCTGAAGAAGGCAGCTAGGGGACTCAGTGGATAAAGCACTGGGCCTGAGGTCAAGAAAACCTGGGTTCAAATCTGGTCTCAGATACACACTAGCTGTGTGAACCTGGGCAAGTCACTTAACTCTCCTTTGCCTTAGTTTCTTCATTTATAAAATGAACTGAGAAGAAAATGGCAAACCATTCTAGTATCTTTGCCAAGAAAACCCCAAATGGGGTCAAAAACAGTTGGACACAACTGAAACAACCAAACAATAATAATGCCCTTGAAGATCATGTTCTATTCAGAATATGAATAATACATAAAGAAGTCTATATAAATATATATATATATGTATATATGTGAGATAAATACAAGATGGCAGTAGGGAGGCATCAGTTATAGAGGGGAAAAGGAAACCTTTCAAATTCAATAGAATTTGACTGTGTTTTGAAGGAGACAAGATTCTACAAGGAAAAGATAAGGAAAAATACATTATAGGCATGGGGAAAAACTTTATTCAAAGAATGGGAGACAGAGTATAGAAGGTGAGTAATGCCCAACAAGGCTAGAAAGATAGTTGGTGCTAGATTGTGAAGGGCTTTATATGCCAAATAAAGAAGTGTTATTTGACCCTAAAGGCAAAAAGGGAGCCATTAGAATTTATTGCACAGGGAGGTAATGTGAGCAGACTTCGGCTTTAGGAAAATCACATTGACATTTATATGGAGGATAGGCTAGAGGCTCAAGGAAGGAGAACAATTAACTGTTGCATTATTTCAGGGAAGATGTGCTCAGGGGCAGAAGTAGAGTAGTTTTTGTGTGAGTAGATCGATGGGGATGGATGTGAAAGATGTGAAGGTAGAAATGACGAGACTTGGGAGTTAAATGTAAACATGGAGACAGGGAGAATGAGGGATGGAGGACTAAAATGGTGGTGTTGCTGTTAAAAGAAATAGACAAGGGGCAGCTGGGTAGCTCAGTGGATTGAGAGCCAGGCCTAGAGACAGGAGGTCCTAGGTTCAAATCCGGCCTCAGACACTTCCCAGCTGTGTGACCCTGGGCAAGTCTCTTGACCCCCATTGCCTACCCTTACCAATCTTCCACCTATAAGTCAATACATAGAAGTTAAGGGTTTAAAATTTAAAAAAAAGAAAGAAAGAAATAGACAAGTTTGGAAGGCAAGAGTCTACGAGGGAAGATGAGGAGTTAGGTTTTAGAAATATCAAGTTTTACATGTCTGTAGTAATCTGCTTCAATTATTTAATTGGTAGTAGGTGTTCCATTAGGAGTAGGTCTCTCAGAAGAGAGACTAGAAATGGATACACATACCCTCTTCAGTGAATCAATTGTAAAGAAATAACTAAACCCATATTGGGGAAAAGAAAGGAGGGTCAAGAGAGGTGGAAAGTTGGGAAAGAGAGAAAAAGGAGAGTCAGGAGAGTGGAGGAATGGAAGAGAATGGGAAAGGAAGGAAAGAAGAAGAGAAGGATGTAGTAAGGGAAGGCAAGAAAGAAGTAAGGAAGGCCGGAAGGCTGGAAGGCTGGAAGGAAGGAAGGAAGGAGGGAGGGAGGAAAGAAGGGAAGGAAGGAAGGAAAATGAGAGAAAAACACAAGAAAATAGTGTCATGAAAACCAGAGAGGAGAAAATTTCTAAGTAGAGATGATCTATAATGTCAAGTGCTTCAGAGGTAAAGAAAATGAGAACTGAGAAAAGGCCATCAAATTTGGCAATTAAAAGATCACTGGTAATTTTATAAAGATTGGTTTCTAGTCAGTAATGAGGTGAGAAGCCAGAATGCAATGTGTTCAGAAGTGAAAGAAGAGAGAAGCAGTAAAGCAGTTGGGAATAGCAGATTCTCTGACCCTCTCCTTGGTAGTGAGTTAGGAAAGGAAGAACAATAGAAGATCTGTAGGGGAAAGTATGGACAAATGAGGATTTCATAAGAGGAAAGGGAAGTGAGAAATATTGATAAATCTTTAGGGAGCAAAAAGGGGAGAATTTTATGATTTGAAAGAAAGAGTGATATTGAGGGAGATAGGAGCTATCTGCCAATGGAAATCAAAACAAATGTGATCAAGGATAAATGTTGGCAACCCATTCATCACAGACTAGAGGCAGAAAAAATTATAGGGAAAGGGGTTGATATCACAGATGTTTGAGGTACAGAGAAAAAGAAAGAGTTCTTGGCAACTGATCTCTACTTTTCTAAATACCTCTGATGAGATAGTAGAGAGAAAATTGATATGGGAAAGTTAAAGAAAGAAGAGAAGGTCTATCACAACTACAGGGTGAGTGCAAAAAATAATAAAGTTAGGAAGAGTAGAATGAATGCCTTCCTAGGTTGAAGACCCAATTGGGATTATATGATATTAATTTGTAATGGGTTTAGTACAGGTATATTCAACAAGCATGTGAGTGAGGTGGAGGATGAAGATGGTAGGAACAATCCAGGGTTAAGGTTTGGTAATGCATGGTTAACATTAGGACAAGTGGTGAGGGATTTGCAAGAAGGTAATATAGTATTTAAACTATAAGTTCATTACTGGAAAAAGAGGAAAAGTTAAACCAAGGCAGAGTTATTGCTTGGAAACTGTACTGAGGTGTTAGGGGAATATAGGTCACAATGAAGATGAAGAACAGATTTAGGACAAGTGAAGTATAGGGATAGATAAAATGATAAGACTCATAATATACTCACAAAAAAGGATTTATAATAACAAATATTGGAAATGGAAGGAGTCCTAGAATGAAGAAAAAAACATTCATGCTTGAAAGGAATCTTAGAATTAGAACTTTAGATCTGGAAAAGGCCTTCGAGAAATTATTTAAATTCTAATCCAACTCCTTTACTCTAAAAAGGAAAAAAATGAAAACCAAAAAGAAGAGGCACTTATCTTGAGTGGCCTGGGGAGTTGTAAATATCAGAGAAGAGAATGATTGTGAGGAAAGCATATAGAAGGTCCTACAGATAAACTTTACCTATCTGAAAATTTCACCACATGTCCTACTTTTGTGAGGTGGTGAGAAAAACCTAGAACCAGGAATGCTTCTCACAGCCATCTGAAGTCAATTGGTATGTCTCTGGTAAGGAGGAGGTCAGATGCTCAGAGTGAATTAGTATTCATGGGCACAGTCCATCATTAATCATCATCCTTGGTTATGTATTAAGCACACTCTTCCACACACTGCTATTTGTTCTAAGCACTATAGAGAATAATTCAAACAGACAGTCTCTAACCTCCAAGAACCCAGACTCAATGAAAAGTCTGTATTTCAGTAAATTCAGTTGTGTCCATATTTCAGCATGTAGGGATAACAGGCAGTTGGTTGCATTTTATATCTTCTTATCAATTTTGATCATCATTATATTGGATAGATTCAATTCAATACAATCAAATTTTACTAAGTACCTACTGAATATTAGATCCTTTGCTCTAAGGCAGTGATGGGCAAACTACGACCTGCGGGCCAGATGCGGCCCCTGAAATGTTCTATCTAGCCCCTTGACATTATTCCTAATCTGACTAATACAATGAGCAGGATACAATACAACTCTTGTTGCCTTAGAAACAGACTGACAGATGAGCATTTCCTTTCCTTTGGCCCCCTCTTTAAAAAGTTTGCCCACCACTGCTCTAGGGCGACACAATTAAAAAAAATAATGATGGTAATAACAATCACTGCTCTCAAGTAACTTACTATCTGTCAGGGGACATGCAACATGCACTCATGAGAATGAGGGAAAAGAGAAGATAATGGGAGAAAGAAAAAACCTACTCAAAGGATAAAGCTGAAGTTGAATAGGGGAGACAACAGAGCAGAGGACAGTCTGTAGCAGAAGAGGGGATGACAAGATATTTACACACTTGGGGTTGGGAACAAAGGCAAAAAGTTGTCATGAAGGAAATGGTGTTTTGAGAGGGGCAGACCTGGGGTGAGTTCCACTAGAGGACCCTCATGTTAAAGAAGAAACAATGCTATCCAAACAATGTCAAGAAGAGCTCAACAAAAGAGTTCAATGTTGGTCTAAGGTTATGTCATGCCAAGGATATAATATTTGGCTTGGGGTAAAGGGAGATGGTTAGTAGGAGTGGCAATGTGGCACAAAGTTTAGGGTTTTTAATCAAAGAAATTCCTGAATTTACAGTGGGAGACCTTAATGGTACCATGGAGAGAGTTCTGCATTTGGAGTCAAAAGACTAAGGTTGCAATCCCAGTTTTACTATTTACTATGTGATCTTGTTTCTCTGCTCTATGTCTCATTGTCTTCATGTAAAAAATTAGGTCAAGAGTTCAATGATTTCTTAGGTCAGTGATGGGCAAACTATTCCCCGCAGGCCAGATCCAGGCCACAGTTTGCCCATCACTGCCTTAACCAATTCCCTAATCACTAAGCCCCCATATCCAGATGTAGTGATTAGGGAATTGGTTAAGGCAGTGATGGGCAAAATATGGCCTGGATCTGGCCTGCGGGGAATAGTTTGCCCATCACTGTCTTAGGTCATTCCCATCTCTAACCTTATGACTCCATAAATAAGATTTCTTTCAGTTTTCAGTTCTCTGGCATAAACATTTCTACCTGCCATTTCTTACCAATGAGAAAATTTTGAAAAAAAAAGTATGCTGCTATAAAGAGCAAAGCATCTCCTAGAAGGTAAGAATAAGAGCATAAGCATTTATTAAGTGCCTAGTCTGTACCAGGAATTTGTCTAAATACTTGATGGATATCTCATCTGATCCTCACAACAACCCTGAGAGGTAGGTGCTATTATGACCCTCATTTTATAATTGAGGAAACTGAGGCAAACAGAAGTTACATGAGTTGCTCAGGGTCATGCAGGAAGTACATATATAAGGCTGAATCTGAACTCACTTCTTTCTGATTCTAGGTCTGGTGCTTTATCTGCTTCAAAAAGACCTCTGTGATCTTCTATTCCAATTCATTCTTGAAAAGAAATATAGACTACAGCATAACCTGACAAATGATAATCTAGACTTTGCTTAAAGAGTTGAACTCAGTACCTTCCAAGGCAGCTCACTAGATTTATGGGCAGTTATAATCACTCAGAAGATTTTCCTTATATCAACATAATGTTACTCCTTGGCAGCTTTCATTTGTGACTCCTGCTTCCCTGGAATCAAGCGGTAAAAATTTAATATTTCTCTGCATAATAGCTCTTCAAATACTAAAAAGATAGCTCTCATGACCACTGTGAATCCTCACTTCTCCAAGCTAAAAATCCCCCAGTTCCCTCGAATAATGTTCTTATGACATAGACTCAAGTCCTTGACTATTTTGGTTGCCTTCTTCTGGGTGCTCTCCAAGGTACCAATAATAGGCTTGATGAAACAGAAGTATTCTGAACCCAGCTCTGTCTGAAAAGAAGCTAAAGAGAGGCAGGGGTGAGCCTGGATCCCATGGCAGGCGTGGAGTCAACTTGTGTGAAGACAGAGATGGAAGATAGAAGGGTGAGCTTGCCAAACAGTTACAAGAGTCTGTTTGGCTAGATCAAAAACTACAAGAAGAATTGTTTTGATTTTTATTGCTATATGCCTTAGAACTGTGATTTTATCATTGTACGAACTTCCTGATACATAAACTCCCTCTATTGATTCAGATCAATGAGTATCTAAGATGTTATTATCAGTCTTGGTTGCTTGGAGACAAGGAGAGGTAAAATGACTTAATCAATGGTCATTCAGCTAATTATGTATTGGAAGCAGGATTTCAATCTAGGTCTTATTTGTCTCCAATGCTGAACCTTTGACCACTGTCTCAAGATACATTTCATGAAAGCTAGCAATATAAAATAAATCTGGAAAACTAATTTGGAAACAAACTATGAAGGCTTCTCAATGATAGAAAGGACCAATTTATATTTTACCTTTGAGGGAATAGGGAGCCAGTGAAGATTTTTGAGCAGGTCATTCATATGCCTTAGGAAGATTATTTTTTTTATTTTGTGCAGAAGATGGATTGAAAATGAAAGAAACCAAGTCACAGCTAGGTAAATCAGTTGATTAGAGAGACAAACCTAGAGACAGGAGGTCCTAGGTTCAAATCTGGCCACAGACATTTCTTAGCTGTGTAGTTCTGGGTAAGTCACTTAAACACAATTGCCTAGCCCTTACCACTTTTCTGCCTTGGAACCAACTAATAGTTAGTATTGTTTCTAAGATGGAAGGTAAGGGTTTTTTTTTAAAAAAGGAAAATTGAAGACATCAGAAGCAATATGATGAATTAGGAAGATATTAAAACAGTCTTGACAAGAAAGGGAAAATGTCTGAACTAGGTAATGGCAATTCTGAGTAGAAGGAAAGGGGAACAAGAGAGAGATTATAAAAAGATATAATAAAAAAAATTCTTGGCAAGTGCCTGGATATACTAACAGAAGTAGGGGAGAGAAAACAGTTACAGATACCTAAGCTTATAAGGCAGGGTGACTGGGAAGTTGATGATAATACCCTTAACAGAAATAATGAAATTTGTAGTGGTAGTTTCAGAGCACAGAAAGGGGAAGAAGATGAATGTTTTCCTGGTCATGAGGACTTTGGAATGCAGAAGGCAAGATAACTACTAGGCAGTTGGGATGTGAGACTAAACTTACAGATAACAATTAAGGCAGATATACAGGTTTCAGAGTCATCTGAACTGAAACCACAGTTGCTGATGAGATTAACAATAGAAAGAACATAAAGAGAGGAATGTCAGTGGCAGGGACTTAGGAAACACCCACGCTTCTAGGCAGGAAAGATATGGGTAATAATACAGCAAAGGAGTTAGAGAAAGACTGGTCAGACAAGTATAGAGAGAACAAAGCAGAGAGTAGTGGCATAGAGACCAGGGAGGAAAGGATGTCAGAATAGAAGAGTGATTGACTGAGGCTTTCTATTGTCATCTTTAAAAAGAATAGATTTTATCTTAAGATCTCTAAGGTCCCTTTCTATTCAAAATTGATGATCCTATGTTAGGTGCCAGGGATCTGGATCCAAGGATTTCAATATAAAGGAATCTGCACCAAAAAATAAGCAGTTAATAGGATGGGTATCATGTCCAGAGGCAAAAGTTACATACCCAGAATTCTGTGCTTATGGGGTGTCCTTACCTCCCTACACCTTTCCAAATTCTTTTTCACAGAATTCAAACAAGTATTCAAAGTCAATTTTTTTCTAGCATATCATTTATGCTAAGAAGCAACAAAGGAAAATGAAATCAGACTTGGTTAAGGCCAAAGCAAACATTTGTGTGGACCCAGGACCAACTAACCAATCACTCTTAAATCAACATTTGTACTTATGTGTTGTAAAGGGCAAGGTTTGCTGTACTAACTGCCAACCCAACCCTCTGGCATTAAAGCCACCAAATCATCAGTGGGCTTGTTCTCTGCAGTGCCTCTCTGACAAATGGTCAGGACTCTGTTGCTGTTTCAGAGAAATCAGAGTTAGATTGATTGGGCTTGACAGGTGATGCACTTCAAGTAAACCCCTTCCATGAGGCCCTGGGTGCTACTGAATATTTGAAGTGTCTCGACTTCTGTAAAGAGAATACAAAGAAGACTGAAACACCAGATGCTCTGGGGAAAGCTTTTCTGCTTTAGAAAGTTGGTTTGTTTTCTGTTTTCCCCCTTTCCTCTTTTGAAGAGCAAAATTACAAAATGACATCAGTGCTTTAAAAAAATCAGATGGCTGGGCTCAGACATTTCTCAGGGGGGACATTGAAGTTCTTCTGTAAGGTCTTATCAGGCACAAAAATCACCAGGGACTAAGAATCTTGCTCTCAAGATAATGCTTATCTCCATTGCTTTGCTAGAAGAGCCCCATTTAGTAATTTCTTTAGACTCCATGGGAATTTCCTCATATTCCCTGAAACAATAAACTTCAGCACAGTTGCTGTCCTTTGGCAGTAACAGAATTCATTCCAAAGAGTAGGGCATTACCAGACATTAAGGTACCTATAATTATTTTGCTTTATTTCCTTTTTTCTTCACCTTCCCTCCATTTCTCTCCCTCCCCCCTTTCTCCTCTCTCTCCTGTTTTCTATCCTTTCTCTCTCTCCTTTTCTCAACTTCTCTCCTCTTCCTCTTTTTCTCCCCATTCTCCCTCCCCACTCCTTTTTCTCTCTCCCTTCCTTCTTTCTCCATCCTCACCTCCTCATATATGTACTTTTCCCCACTAGAAAAGCAGTTCTAGCTGAGCAAAGCCCCAATAATCATTTGCCATTCTTGTGATGAGCTTGGGGATGTGCTTAGCATTGATATGAAAGTTAAAGGGGGAACCATCTGTGGGTTTGACGGTTATGCTGTTTTCCTGGGTAATCCCATTAGAAATCTCCTTGTGCCTTCCTCTTAGGAACAGGGAACCACATATCCTTATAAAACAGAAATAGAACCAAAAGGGTCATGGAGAGGCCATCCATTCCTAGCCTTAGATAGAATCTAATTGATGTGATAGAAAGAGACCCAGACTTGAAGTCAAGATACTTGGGCTTATATTCTAGCTCTGACAGGATGTGACCATAATAAATAAACCATTTAACCTCTCTGATCTTCAAATTTTATCTTCTGTAAAATGGGTATGATACTTGTAATAACAACCTGATAAGTGTGTTGTGAAAGAGTAATTTTTTTTTCTCAGATTAGTAGTGAGGAAACCATTTTTGCAAATGTCATTGTTATTCTTTTCCACACATCCCTCAAAAAATCTCCAGCTTTCTAGCCTTCACTGCCTGTCTGTTTCTGTCAATGACACAGTCATTCTCCCATTCCCTGGGCTCAAGACCCCAGTCATCTTAGATTCTTCTCCTTCTCTTAGAACCAAATACCATCAAGTAAGATCAGTTTTTCCAAGGTACTGCTCCTTATATCCTTTTCCTTCAAATTCCACTTATATTTCCCTAGTTCTAGTCCTTAATATCTTGTAATTGGATTACTGCAAAAACTTCCAGATATACCTTCCTGATTAAATATTCCTTGCTAGAATGGATCAATAAATATTTATTCAGTACCTACTCGTGTGCCAGGCACTATTCTAGGCACTAGGGAGACAAACATAAAAGTGACAGTCCTAGAGCACAAAGAATCGGAGGGCAAGAATATAACATAAGATCATAGGGTTATAGATTTACAGTTGGAAAATACCTCAGAGGTTGATGAGTTCTAACCTATACCTTAAAAAGAATTTTAACGACTAATACCTGTCATGTAGCTATCCACCTTCGAAGGAGAGTTAATGTACCATCTCTCGAAATAGCCCATTTCATTTTTACTCAGCAAAACTTCTTAGAAAGTTGCTTTCCTATTATTGAGCTTAATTTTATCTCTTTTTAACTTACATCCATTGACTCTGGTATTGCTCTATATAACCAAACAGAAAAAGTCTAATCCCTCTTCCAGTCAAGCCTTTTAAAGATTTAAATGCAATTTGGATGTCCTCATTGGGTTTTCTCTAAGTTAAACATTCACAGTCCCTCCAACTGGAGCCTCATATTGCATGTTTGTGAGGCTCTTTAGCATCCTTGCTGCCTTCCTCTGAATGCTCTTCAGCTTCTCAGTGTCCTTCTTAAACTATGGTACCTCAAAAACTCATCACAATCCTTCAGATGAGACTTGATTAAGGCAGTATAAAAGGACTATGATTTTCTTATGCTGGGAAGTTATGCCTCTCTTAATGCAACCCCAAATAACTTTGGCTCTCGACTATTTGTTTGGACTATGTTGACTGTTAAATGAGTTGCAAAAATGATTCCCTTTGAGGGGAAAAAATGACTCACAACAAATTTATTAGGTTGGTAGTGCAAGTATAATACCCACTTTATAGATCATAAAACTGAGGATCAAAGAGGTTAAATGATTCAATCTATGATCACACCATGTCAGAGCTAGGATATTAATTAGCCCAAGTATCCTGACTCCAAGCCTGGGTCTCTTTCCACCATATCATGTTAGGTTCTACCTAAAAACAGGAATGGATGGTCTTTCCGTGACCCTTTTGATTCTGTTTTTATTTTATAAGGATATGTGGTCCCCCGTTCCTGAGAGGTAGGCTTCACTGAGAATAGGTAGTGATAGGCTCATCTTATTTCCCTTTTTGATGAGGTTATTAAACTTGTAGATGATAAAAATGCTATCGATTATCCACCTAGATTTCAGTAAAGCTTTTAATGATGTGTCCAATACTATTCTTATGTACAAGACAGAAAAAATGTGGACTAATTTTAAGCGCAGTGTCTGGCACATAGTAGGTGCATATTCAATGCTTTTTTGTTGATTGACAAGATGAAAATAAATTTAAATGACTTCAGATCTATTTGACTGTTTAGATTTTAAATAATAGCTAAAACCCTGAATGACTAAGTCTGATTCCAAAAACACCTTTAATAGACGAGAGCTCTGGGATTTGTCTAATAAAGTGAAATTTGTTAGGAATAAGTATAAAATCTTGCTGTTGAGTACAAAAAATTAATTTCACAAATAAAAAAATGGCCAAGTATGGTCAGATGGCAGTTTGTCTGAAAAAGATTCAGAGTTTTCAAAGATCTTAGCTATTCTTCCCAGCTTAGCACCAAACCTACAATTTTTTTTGTTTGTTTTTTAAACCCTTAACTTCTGTGTATTGGCTCCCAGGTGGAAGAGTGGTAAGTGTGGGCAATGGGGGTCAAGTGACTTGCCCAGGGTCACACAGCTGGAAAGTGTCTGAGGCCGGATTTGAACCTAGGACCTCCCATCTCTAGGCCTGACTCTCAATCCACTGAGCTACCCAGCTGCCCCAAACCTACAAATTTAATGAGCATTCCCTCTATCTCTTTACCTTCCTCATTAAAAATGATTGTTAAACAGGAGAGGACCAAATAAAGGGCAATCCAAGGGTAACCTCCTGACACATTGCTACTGAATCACTGACAACTATTATTTAAATCTGGCCAACCAAACAGATTTGAATCCATCTAAATATATTATCATCTGGTCAATCAACCAAAAAGCATTGATTATGAACCTACTATGCACCAAACATTGTGCTTGGCAGTAGACCACATTTTCTCTATCTTCTATATAAGAATAGTATCAGGCACATCATTAAATACTTTGCTGAAATCTAGGTGAACAATCTATAGAATTCTTATCATCTATAAGTTTAGTAACCTCATCAAAAAGGGAAATAGGATAAGACTATCATTACTTGTTCTTAAGGAAGTCAAGCTGGCTTTCTGAAATTCCTTTCTAGATGTTCTGCAACTATCCCCTTTATGACTAATTCTAGAATTTTCCAATTGTGATCACTGTCACAAAAACCCAGAGAGGTGAAAATTTCCAGAAAGCAGTGCCAAATGCTGTAGAATGAGGCCTGAGAAAAGGTCATGGATTTAGCAATAAAGAAATCATCAGGAACCTTGGGAAAAGTAATTTCACTTGAATTGTGAGGTCAAAAGAGAGATTTCAAAGAACTGATAAGAAGGTGAAAAATGGAGCCAAGGAGTATACAGTTATTTTTTTAACTCTCCTACCAAGATTTGATTAATCTTCCTTATACATTTTCAATCATATCATTGCTTTGTTCAAAAACCTTAAATTATCTATAGAAAAGTATTTAGATCCAGCTATAATTTAGACCCAACCTAGATTTCATACCTCACTTCTCCTTGTTCCATTTTGTGATGTTTTAAACTTCTCCTTCACTGCCTCACACCCACAAAGTGCCTTTTCATTAAAGAGTAAATATGGAGTGATGAAAAAGCACTAGATTTAGAGTCAGAGAGCATGTATTCAAATCCTGCTTCTATTTATTGGTAGCTAATCAGGGGAGCTCCCTAATCTTCTTAATGAGTTTTGAAGGAGTTAATTCAACTGCCTTCTCACCTTGGAACTTCCCTCTGTCCTGATGTCCTCCTCTCCTACTGGTAAGTTCATCCCAGGGCTGCCATTTTGGGAAAGGTCTCAGACTAACAATCCTTCATTCTTCTCCTGGCCCTGTTTCTGATTCTCTGAACTTCCTGCCTAAGTGTCTCTCTTACTTCATTTCCCATTTTTCCCACCCTCCACTTAATTTCAAACTTCTTTTAGATATTGTCTTTCTTGATTATAATGTGAGAACTCCTTAATTTAATTTTATTTTGTATCTGCAGCATTTAATACTGTGTGTTTGTTGAGGGACTGTTTGATTATATCTCAGTGGACAGTATGAACATACCAAATGGCACTTGAATATCCATTCACACTTCACTGAGGATGACTGATTAAGCATCATAGATAGGGGATAAAAAGACTGAACTCCATTTCACCTGGTACTTTGTTCTATTATCTTCCTATGTACTTGTGACTTGTTTCTCTCCTACAAATAGAGCCCCTCAAGGGCTAACCTAGCATGTAGCCTTATGTGGAATGATCTGAGATTAGGTGAACAAAAATTACTCAGGCCAAAATCTTGAATGGTAATGTTCCCTTTAATTTCATTGTAATTACACTTAATAATGTTAGCCGGCACACCTAAACATGGCAGAGGAAGGCAGTCCTTCATGCAGTTCCCTCTTTATTGATACCAACATCTTCAAGTGTTTCAATCATATCTGCCTCTTGATGACCCCATCTAGGGTTTTCTGGGTAAGATACTGGAATGGTTTGCCATTTCCTTCTCCTTCTCATTTTATAGTTAAGGAATTGAGACAGAGTTAAGTGACTTGCCCAGGGTCACTTAGCTAGTAAATGTGTGAGGCCAGATTTGAACTCAGGTCTTCTTGACTCCAGGCCCAGCACTCTCTCCACTACACCACCTAGTTGCCCTATTTCTCTACCTATTTTCCCTTATTACCTATAACAACTAAGTGTTTTAGTTTCCAAGTATAGGCAAGATATTGTTATTTTAATTGTACCTTGAATTATGATAGTTTAAACTGAATATAGATTTAGACCTATGGGGGAAGACTTAAAAGGTCCAACTCCTTCATTTTTTTCTAAAGAGAAAACTGAGAAATACAGAGAAGTGACTTGCCTACAGGGTCATGGGGCTGGTAAGACAAAGTCAGGATTTGAACCCAGTACCTCCCATTCCAAACTCAGTATTCTGCTTTGATTTCCCACTGCTTCCGTTGCCTTTAGGTGAAAGTCAGCAAGTGAATAAATGCCTGGATTTGAAATCAGAATGCCTGTGTTCCAATCCTGTGTTGGGGTTTTGCCATTCATTGACTATATGACCTTGGGTACTTCCCTCCCACTCTCAAAATATCCTCTATAAAACAGTGGTATTAGACTAGATGACTTCTTTTTTCTGAGATTAAACTAACTAGTCTGACATAACATGTTCTTCAATAAAAATAGCTTCTGTTAACACTATTGCTAGTATTTTCAGGTTGCTTATAATCCACTTGGAATTTAGGGCTGCTTTCTCCAGCAATTTTATAGGCAAGGAGGCTAATGCTCATGGCATCTTCCCTAAACAAACAACCATCTGAACAAATATAGTATTACCAAATTTTCTAAACCTAATTCTTCAATATCTGCTGGAACAAATGCCCTTCATTAAATATCTTGGCTGTAGAAGACAATGTCATGACAATTTGTTTTTGTTTTTTTAAATAAATAAGCATAATATAGGTACTGGAGTATTGGAAAGAGTACTGAACTAGCATTCAATAGATCTTCACTAGTCCCAGTTCCAATTCTACTTAGTACTGAAAGCTCCAATATTTGTGGGACAGTAGGCAAATTATTTCACCTCCCTAGCTCTCAATTTCCTCTGTGTAACTTGAGAGTGTTAGATTAGATGATCTCTAACTTCTCTTTCAGCAAAAACATATTGTGTTCCAAAGTTTAATTTAGTTCAAATATTCTCTGTTCTATGACTTGAATTCTCTTTTGGCTTCAATATTCCATGTACTAACCCCACTACCTCCTCTGATATTTTAGTCTCCATGTTGTAATGTCCATTCTGTTTCTAACTCTTGGTTCTCCATAATGATGGTATCTGACTCTTCAGTGTAGAATCATCTGGAAAAAGAATTTGAAATTGAAATATTATGAGACCATGATATGTATCTGGTAACTGCCTCAGGAAGGAATGGATGTTTGCATTCAGTCTTCAAAACAGTAGGAAGAATCTTGTTGGAGTTGTTATATATTGAGGTATTTTATTAAATTCAAATATGGGGGCATGGGACCAAAAGAATTTAGAGTCAGAAGATCTGGGATTGAGACATGGTTCTTTTACTCAATTTTTCATGTGAACTTGGACAATGACAACACACATTTAATGAATGCTAATTGGATCTAGGTTTCTATATCTCTTCCTTTAGCAATGAAATCAAATCTTTTCTGGCTATACAAGACTTTGTTTTATATAGTAGCAGTACAGTTGCAAATCATTTTAGACAAATTATCACACTAAAAACTCCCAACAAAACTCTGATGTAGGAAATATAGGTTGTTACCAATTTGAAGATGAAGAAACTCTAAGAAGTTAACTAATTTTTACGTGGAAATGTGAGTGTTGACAGGTCTTTCTGACTTAATGCCTAGCAATCTCTCCTTTATACCACTTTGCTCATTACCTCTTGTCTTGAGGAAAGTAGTTGGTTAACCATGAAGCACTACATAAATGTGAACATTCTAAGAGTATTTTCTCTCTCAAACCCTTTTTTATTTCATTAAATTTTTTAATTTAATTTCAATTCAGCAAATATTTATTTCAATACCACTATGTCCAAGGCACCAGTAAGATACAAAATTTAGTCTCAATATAACATAAAAGTTATCCTAAAGCCATATGTATCAGGTCATTCAGCTGAAAAATTTCCCCTATATTATCCAAAGACTCTCTTAGCAAACACTTCATCTTCTTGCCAAGCAAAGATATATGGCTGCCAAGGGCAACTCCAATTTAGAATATAAACTCATTTGTAAAATCTTCCAGGAGTGGAGAGCAGAAGATTATGAGCAATATCGTCTCATAAAACTGAGGAGCAGTGGAGGAAAAAACAAGTTTACAGAAAGCCTGGCCAGAAATCCAATTAAGCCACATCATCCTGAGAGCATTTAAGAATAAAACTAAAAAGAAGACAACAGAAGAAAAATGGAAAAGATCTGTTGAATCATCTATAAACTCTTCCTCATTGTTATAGCAGAGCCACAACATTTGGACTCAAAAGTACTGCCATTACTGTGCTTCAGAAGGAAGAAGTATCAGCCCTAAAGAAAACAAAGACAGGAAGCTAACCTAGAGTAAGTACATACAGAGACAACATAAAAGTGTTGGATTTGGAGTCATAAGACCTGTTTAGACTCCAACTCTTTCACTAATTATCTCTGTGACCTTAAAAAAGTCACTGAACCCTTCTGATGCACAGTTTTCTCATCTGCAAAATGAGGTACTTAAAATAGTCTTAAAGGTCCCATCTATATCTAAATCTATTGTCCTATGATACTCAAAAGAAGAGAGGAAACAAAATACTTGGGAAAATCAGTAACTTTATTACTGAAAGGTAAAGGAGAAAATTTCAGTAATTACTATCCATATACCTAATTTCCATCTCTATGAAGTCGTTATGAGAATAATCTGTACATTTATCAAGGACATCCTTTTTAAAGGTATGAAATGGGAAGAGTTGACCTTTACAAACAATATTCTATAGTAAGCCACATCCTAGCAATCAACAACTGACTGAAAGGCACAGAGAAGAAAAGTTCTCACTGTTCTCATTTTGGGGGAAAAATAAAATTAAAGCACTTGAGTTGGTATAGCAAAATGTTGCCTTAAAGGCTTTTTTACAACAAGATGTTTCCTATGCATATGTTGAAATAATACAAGATGACTTGAAAGTTGGAACGACAGAGATAACTTTGTTAAATAACCTTCAGATTATTACTGTCAAATGAAGCATAAAATAGGCAGATGTTTGAATCCCAAAGATGCTTGCAATAGTCACACAATACATAGGAGAACAGAGTCCAAATGAAAAAAAAAGAATTCTCTATAACTAAGGAAGTCCTCCAGAAGCCCCTGTTTGTAAATGATACTGTGCTGGTCTCAATAAGCCCAGAAATGTTGCAGAACCTACTAAATGAGGTGATTAATAGATCTGGAGTTTGGTCTAACTATCCACATAGGGAAAACTATATGGATGAAGAATGCCAATTGTTCCTACTATAGTGTACACTTAAATGAACAGCTCATAAAATCATCCATAGTAAATAGAGCTTGGAGAGATGCTAAAGATAGAGAATGAACTTGGCCTGGAATTGAATACTAGGAACATGGGATGGACAAATATTTCAGAAATTGGGTAGTGCCTTAACTGACCCCAAACTTCTTCCTGAAAGGATCATTTTTTATATCAATATTCTTCAGGTAATGCTATATACCTATAAATCATAGAATACTACAAGTTCAAGGAATTAAAGGCATAAGTCACTGAATGGTAAGGAAATGATATGATGGGGATGAGTAGGTTGAAGTATATTACCAAGAAGGAAATGCACAACAGAATAAATGTAAACAATGACATCAGAAAGTAATGTGACTCAAAGAGTTAGAGGTAATCATGCAACAAGATCAAAAGATAGCTAATATAAAGTCACATGTTCTATTAGTTCCCACATGTAATATCAAGAAAACTATAAAAATCTCTAGTATTATGAGTGGACTACACATAGAGGATTTAATTCAACTGATATGTAATAGATTATGCTTCAGCCCCTTATTTTTACTCTGCATGTGTCTCTCTATTTCAAGAGTATTTCTTGTAAATAGCATATTATTGGATTCTAATTTCTAATCCATTCTGCTATCTGCTTGTTTTATTGGTAAGTTCAACCCATTCACATTCAATTATGCTAACTAACTATGCATTTCCCTCCATCCTATTTTCTTCTGTTAATATTCTCTCCCTCTCCCTCTCCTTCTCCCTCTCCCTCTCCTTCTCCCTCTCCCTCTCCCTCTCTTCCTCCTTTCTCCATACCTCCTCTAAAGTCTGTTTTGTTTCCTACGGGTGCCTTCTTTTATTTGAAATCCCTTTTAGCAACCCCTCCTTTCTTTTATTTTCTTCACCTCCAACTCCTCCTACTTCCCCAATGGAAGTACCAATTGAGCATATATTCATTTTCCCTCCTTGAACTAATTTAGATGTGATGAGGTTTAAGTATTGCCTGGCCCCACCACTTTCCCTTCTACTATAAAAGCTTAACCTTACATGCCTCTTTTGTGTGAGATAATTTCCCCCAGTCTATCCTCTCCATTCTGCCTTCTCCCAGTGCATTCCTTTTCTCACCTATCCATTTTCACAACATTCTAACATAATCAATTTACCCTCCCCCACCCTTTTGCTATGTAGAATCACTCTAACTGCTCTAAAAATGATAAAGGTCTTATGAGTTACATGTATCATCTTCCCAAATAGAAAAGTAAGCAGTTTAATTTATTAAGTCCCTTATGATTTTCTTTCATGTTTGCCTTTTTATGCTACTCTTAAATCTTGCATTTGAAAGTCAAATTTTCCATTCAGTTCTGATCTTTTCATAAGGAATACTTGAAAGTTCTCTATTTCATTAATTACTCATTTTTTTCACTGGGAGAATTAATCTCAGTTTTGCTGAGCATATTATTATTCATTGTTGTCTCAGGTCTTTTGCCTTCCAAGATATCATATTCTAAGCCCTTTGCTCCTTTAATATAGTATCTGCTAAATCTTGGGTGTTCCTGACTGTGTGACACACTATTTGAATGTTTCTTTCTGGATGCCTAAAGTATTTTCTTTTTGATCTGAGAGCTCTGAGGTTTAGTTTAAATATTCTTGGTAATTTTGTTTTAGGATCTCTTTCAGATGGTAGTTAGGAGATTCCACTTCTATTTTACCCTTTGGTTCTAGGACTGGGGCAGTTTTTCTTGATAATTTCTTAAAATATGATATCTAGGCTCTTTGATCATGGCTTTCAGGTGGTTCAATAATTCATAAATTATCTCTCTTCAATCTATTTTCCAGATCAGTTGTTTTTCTGGTAAAATATTCCACATTCTCTTTTTTTCCATTCTTTTGATGCTGTTTCATTGGTTTTTTGGTGTTTCAAAGAGTCATTAGCTTCCACTTAATCAATTCTAATTTTTAAGAAATCATTTTCTTTAGTGAGCTTTATATAACTTTTGCTATTGTATCTATTCTGCTTTTCTAAGAAGTAATTTTCACCAGTGAAATTTTGTCCCTCTTTTCCCATTTTGATAATTTTTTTACAGTATTATTTTCTTCAGTGGGCAACTAGGTAGCACAGTAGATAGAGTGCTAAGCCTGGAGTCAGACTCATCTTCCTGAGTTAAATTCTGGCCTCAGACTTCAGCACTCTCTCCACTGTTCCAACTAGCTACCCTTGTTGACATACTACCCATTCCACCAATCATAACATAAACAATACTTCTTGCTTTCGGCATTCTATGATTACCTTTGTGGGAAATGGAACTTTCCCCAATATAGATATTTACCTTATTGTTCTATTTTCATTACATTTATGCTCCATATTTGATTGTTAACTCTTTAAGGATCTGGCTTACATCTCAGTAAACTTAATAGCATCTCCAGCATCATGCTTTGAATTTTAAAATCCAATGAATTTAAGAGACTAAATTATAAGTAAGAATTCCTGGGTTCTACTGGCATCAAAATAGTAATTGATGTGCCATGTGACTTTGGGGAAAGTTCTTCTTTATGAGGCTAACCTGGATGTGGGGGTGTAGTGATTAGGAAATTGCTTAAGGCAGTGATGGGCAAACTATGGCCTGGATCTGGCCCACAGGGAATAGTTTGCCCATCACTGGACTAGATGATTTAAATGGTCCTTTCTAATTCCAAAATTCTGGTTCTTTGATAGGCACTTAATAAGCATTTACTGAACAAATGAATAGTTTTCCTAAGGATCTGAAGTAACACTTGGCAATACTGGCCATTTAAAACCAAATCCACTTTTGATTTGCCAGAGTTCAATGCTCTAAATCAGGAGCATAAATCATCTTCTTGTTTTCAGATTTGCATGCTTGCAGTTCCAAAGTTAATGTTTCCTTTTAAGCTTAAGGAAAGGGCATGTTACCCCAGAGAGATGCTTTGGAGAAAGCAGTGGATTAGAATCAGAAGACCAAGGGCTCAGCCTAGGATCCTGCCCAAACCCTGCCATTCACAAACTATGGGAGTCTGCATAAGTGACTTTCTCTCTTGAAGTCTTGGTTTTGTAACCCATAAAGTAGGATAATTGTAAAGATCAGCTTAAATAAGGTACATAGATACCTTTGTAAATAATGAAGAACTACATAAATGTAAGCTATTGAGCAGCTACTCAACTCTGGGCCAAAAAATGCTCTGGGACTACAAAAGGAGAGGTCTTGACTACATGCTTTCTACACTCTAAAATTCTATGACTCCATGACTATATATATATATATGATATGTACATATAATATACTTATATAAATATACAAATATATTTATAAGTATGTGATATATTTATGAATATATATGTATATATATAAATCACTTGAAGTATCCAAACTTCAGTTTCCTTACTCTTAAAATGGGCAGAATGATAAATTTCTGTCAGACTTGATGTAAAAGTCAAATGAGATGATAGCTATTAAATATTTTAGGTGTAAAAAGTCCTTTATAAGTTGCTCTTGCTACATTATATTATATCAAGTCACTTGTGAAGAAAGAACTTCTTTCTGTGATAAAAGAGAAAACCATCTATCTACTGCTACTTCTCAGATACTTGAGACATAATTATAACTGGGAAAAAACATGTGGCCTATCCCCTTGGTCCCAAAGGATGTGATTCCACCACCAGAGACCGCACAACCCATTCTTTCCACGCCTCAGTAGTATGGTAGGTTAAATTTCTTTATCACCAAAGCCATAGCAAACTGTTTACGGCTGAGTTATAAATCCCCTGAGCATGGGTTTCTTACTAGAAATGCTGACTCAAACTTAACTTTAGCAGCACAAATGGTGCCACAATAAAATGTATATATCAAAGTTGTGGGCGGCCATAAAGCCCTTTAAAAATCTAGTTGACATTGCAGTATGTTTCCTTGAGATAAGGTGAGGATTTACGTTCATAAATAGAACAGTGAGGCACGAGAGGAATAATTGGCAATTTTGGTGGCTGCAACTTGGAGATCCTTTGTCCTTGATCTTCAATGAAAAGCTTTATTTTTCTCCTACAGGAGTCTCACTCCTCTCCTTTCCTCTCTCCCTTTGCACCAATGTGAGAGCTCAGTAGTGAGATCCACTTGGTGAGACAGCCCTGAAAAGTGCTGCTTCCCAGAAGCACAGAAATCTAAGACACAACAGAGCCGTGGGTCACTGACTCTCTTCCACGTGTCTGAAATTCTCTTTTCAGTCTCTTCCTGAGCCTTATTCTCTCTTCTGCTCCTAGTAGAGAGCTGAATTCCCACTGGCAACAGCCCCTGCCTGCTGGGTAGCACTTGTGCGGAATGGAGGAAGAACAAATAAGGAGGAGAGAGAGAAGGAGGAGGTGGAGAAGGATGGAAAGAAAGTCTGAAAATAAACTTTGTAAAATGGTCAATATTTACAATCCTCAAAGTGGTTGATTAGAATTATTTCACAGCCACAGCAAGATAAAGAAACACCCCCACAGCTCAGCACACGTTCTGCATTGCAAAACATGTATTTTTAATATTGATCCATAAAATACAACACTGCCACATTGATTTTCACAGGATCTGGGAAAACAAGTATGATAAGCCTTAAAGGCTCTTGGAGCTTTATCTGCTCAAAGGACATGACTTATTTTGTTCTAGCTTGACTTCTTTCATAGATGCCCTTTTCTTCTGTTTTTGTTTGCCTGGCATTTTATTTTTTATGTTCTTCCAGACATGATCACTTTTTATCAGCTCGTTTTAAAGTCCTATAAATAACCTTGAAGATGAACCAAACTGATCCATAGAATTAATTTCCCTTTAGTTATCATACGTCAAAATAGATGTATATTAGTAACAGAGAAGAGACAGAGAATGAATCATAGGTGTGAATGAGAAGATGAGAATCTGACAAGCATTCTCTATACTCAAGAACTATGTGACTCCAGATTTCAGTAAATAGAATATACCAAACCAGGATCAGATGATCTCTGCTCTGTCTGTAGGAGAGTGTCTTCACCCAACCAACTCAATGCTAAGGCTGGTTTCATAGTTTCCTTCTAAAGCAAAGCTGCCAAAAAATGGAAAGGGACTAATTTGCAGGAATCTATAATGAAAATCAAATCACTGCTTTGTCAATTGATTACTTCTTTCAGCATGCATAACCTTTCTAAATATCAGTTGCTGCATCTGGAAAATGGGGATAATGATAATTATATAACCCATTTTGTAAACACTGAAGTATCATAGAAATGTATAATTATAAATGTAATGTTATTGTTATGTAGAACAGCCATCAATCCATCGATTAATGAGTCTTTAAGCCCTATGTGCTCTGCTGTTTTCTGAGAAACAGAAGCATGAGTTAACCTTACTGCAATTTCCTCTCATTGTTCCTATATGTCACTGGGGACAAGTAGAATAAGCCTAACATCACTTCCAAATGACAGCCCTTCAAATCTTTGAAGATAGCTATCATACCCACCCCCACCCCCAAGCCCACCACACATACAAGTTTGCCTTATCTTAAGGCTCAACATCTCCTTTTTTAAAAAATTCTCCTATTATTAAAAAAAATTCTCATATTGCTTGATCTGAAAGCTCTTTGCTATTCTTGAATTGGTGATCCTAAGAGGATGAGGACTGGGTAAGCAACAATCTGCTGGGATTTGTAAATGATTAACAAGGACAAGTCTTGGCTTGTGATCTGAATGCCATATTTGTCCAAGAAATCCACAAAAAGAATGATGACACAGACCAAGGTTCAGAGCCAGGACTGCTGATCAGAGAGACATCAGCTATCAAAAAGTATCAAAGGAGTCCATCCAGAATAGGATCAGGAAAGCAACATGGAGAATGGGGCAAGCTATTTAAAACAGAATGATTTACTCTACAGGAAGCAAACCAGTCCAAGGACTCATCCATCGAGTTTATATTAGTGATCTAGAAGGCTACCTTTCCCCACCTTCACCTTCCATCCGTCTGTAAAGTTGAAGGACTCAGATCAGCTCTGATAAATGTGTACAAATAAATGTGGTTAAATTCAGTGTCTGAGGTACTTCTAATCTTCTCCCTTGGAACCCTTCATGGAGCCTTTCCTCATCCCTTTTAGCAACAGGTGCCCCAGCCACAAATTCTTTTATATTTTCTTTGTATATGATTATACAGGGCAGGGACTAGTTTCATTTTTGTTCTTGTATCCAGGGCCCCAACACAGTGCCAGGCACACAAAAGGCACTTTAACAATTCTTAGTAATTGATTGATTGGGTTACATAGGGAATGGTTCTTCTATTTGGCATGCCTTCCTGGCTAACCTGAGGGTTCTATTTACTTTGGAAGAGCTAGCTAATATTTATATCTGTCTGGTCCATCTTCACATCTTTTCCAGTTCAGGCATGTCCTCAGGTGAGGACCTGACCTCTAGACAATTGATGACAACAACAATAGTGATGATGATAATAATTTCTATTATTCAGTCATTTTTTCAGTCATGTCCAAATCTTTGGGACCTTATTTGGGATTTTCTTAGCAAAGATCCTAGAATGGTTTGCCATTTCCTTCTCCTGCTCATTTTAGACATGAAGAACTGAGGCAAACAGGATTAATTTACCCAGGCTCACATAGCTAGTAAATATCTGAGGCCAGATTTGAAGTCAAGGAGATCAGACTTCCTAACTCCAGACCCAGTGCTCTAGCCACTGGACCACCTAGCTCCCCTATAAAAATAGCATTTATATAGGTGCCAGGTACTGTGTTAAGCAATTTATAATTATCCCATTTGATCCTTAAATGGTTACATCCCCATGCAAGTTCTTTCAAATAGGTTTACTTGAAAGTGATATCGTTATTTTGGTTGGGAAAAGTCAATCAAATTAAGAAGGAATTAGTCATCAAAGACTATGTGCCTGGTATAAGGCTAGAAAAATATTGTTAAAAAAAAGTATATTGATTGTGTGGCCTAGTTTCAAGCTCTTTTACAGACCATTCCTTCCATGAATTTCTTTTAATTCTTTATTTTCCACTTTCCTCTGTATCCATCATAATCTCTTTTGTGTTATAGTTGCTTGTGTATCTTTTTATCTCCCTCAGCATTTAGCACAGGCTCTCATTATTAGGCTCTTACTCAATGTTTGCTGAATGAGCATTGCAGAATGAATATTAACAAGAAGGGCAGCCTACTCTGAGAGAAAGCAAAGTAGACTTGACATCAGAAGAGGCAGAGGTTCAAATCCCACAAATGGCATTTAACTTCTCTGACTCATTTTCTTCACATGTAAAAAGGACCTCGTAAGGCCTGTGGGGGCTTACCTTATAGAGCTGCTGTGATGACCAAATGAGTTAACAAAAATGTAAAATGCTCCATAATTAATCCTTAGAGGAAGCTGGCACAGTACAAAGAATGCTGGACTTGAAGTCAAGAAGCCTGAAATTCAGCCCCAACCTCGGGGACTTACTGGCTCTGTATTCTGGCTAAATCAATTAACTTTTGCCTCCATTTCTTCATCTATAAAATGAGAATAATAATAGCTTCCACATAGCAGGACTGTTGTGATGCTAAAATGAGAAAAAAGGAGATACTAAAGGAAATATTCTATATTTCTATATGTATGTATAGCATATTAAATATATATAGAGAGAGATGCTACATACTATACTATGCTATAATATGCTATACTATACTATAATATTCTAAAGAAAAGGGCTATATAAATTTCAAATTCTTTCTCTAGCTGAGTGTGACTAGAGAGAGGCAAGTCACTCAGCCTCAGTGTCTCAGCTAATATCTTAAAGGAGAAGTCACTGCCCATTTGTACAGGAGGAGAAGGGGGAAGGAGAAAAGGGAAGAGGGAGAAAAGGGGAGGAGAGGGAGAAAAGGAGTAGAGGGGGAAGAGAAGGAGACGGGAGAAGGGGGAGAAGGAGAGAAAGGGAGTTTCCACCCTGAGAGCTTCTCTCACACTGATGCCATCCCTCATAGGGACCAAAATAAGGAAATCATTGTTAATAATTATTGGCATATACAAATGCAATTGTTAAAAATACTAGTACATTAAAAATTTTAACATTTAGATATTAGTTTATTTATAAAACTATTAAATATAAAATATTCAAAATTTTAAAAATTAAAAATAAGATATTTAGATATCAGTTTAAATATCTAAATAAACCAATATCCAAATATGAAAAATTTATTTTATATATACTATATATAAAATAAAAATTTATAATATAATATTGAAACATTGGTATTAATATTTAAACATAACATTGAAACATTGGTATAATTAACTAAATGAAACGTTTAAATATCAGCATTTTAAATGATGCTTGAATATTGGCGTATTTACATGTAATATTTAAATATTGATGTGTCTAAATGTAATATTTAAACAATGGCATATTCAAACGCAGATTTGAATATAATTAGAAAGATTTCAAATAAAGTATGCCAATGTGACCCTCATCTAAAGCAAAAAGCAGAAGTATCATTGGGAGGAGAAAAGTGTGACTGTTCCCTTTATGGATGAAATCACTCAGTTTCTGAGCTATCAAGGGGTTTGTCCACAGCATGAGGCAATAAGTAGGGTTCGAGGGACACAATCCAGCATGTTCTAGCTCCATGTCCAGAGCTTGTCAGCTATAACAGGGCACAAGGTATCCCCATCTTGAAAAGAGGCCAGTGACAGGTGGACGCCACCTTATCAGAACAGCATACCAGGTGAGCTGGAGAAGTCTCTTAGTGATGCGAGCTGGTTAGGGTACCTAAGACTTACCACAAGGTCTGCTCTCCATTGCCTGATGGAAAAGAATGATGTGTGTAGACAGATATACACTGTATTCCCAGCCACATCTGTCCCGAATGAGGCACCTTATCATTTTCACAACATAAGCTGTCAGAGCGATAGTCATCATCTGTTCAAATGAAGGGAATAAAAAGACCACCTCCCCCTACTCCAGATGAATATCAGCTAAAAAAAAAGATTCGAAATCCCTAGCACAAAGAATATGTCATTAACTGTTGAGAGGACTCTCAGTGATGGAAGCACAAGGGGAGTTCCATTAGTGATTCAAAATGGTGGAATGGAAAGGGCGCTGGGCTGAAAGTTGCATCTGAATTCCAGCCCCAACTTTCCTGCTAGCCAAATGGGTGACCTTGTGCAAGTTACTTCGCAGAATTTCAATTTTCCCATTTATTTAAAAGGAAAATCAATATTTGTACACGAGGTAGTAGATGGAATGTGCTTTGAAAGGACAAATTTAGGAACAGTAGATTGAAGCTTGAATTGCTATAAGAGTTTATGGCCCTTTCTCTTAAGCTCACTCCCTGATACATACTTAAGCTGATGTGCTTAAAGTTTAAACCATATCCTGCTGCTGAAACTCTCCAGCAAGTTTGCTGATGTGGCACAGTTATAATTCTGCCTTACTCATCCAAGTAACTTTCTAGTTAATTTTTAATAACCTTTTTTTTTTCTATACAGGTTCATATTCCATGGCCCTCATTGCCCCACAATGTGACAGCTTGAAGGCAGATCCTTTGTCTGAAAACCTAGATGGTTCAGTGGAGAGAGAGCCAGACCTTGGGATGAGAAGTCCTGGATTCAAATTCATGCCAATTGAAATGATTTTTTTTCCTGAGGGTAGCACACAATCTGAAATGGTAGTAACCTGGAAACATGAGTAAGACCAGATCTCTATCGTGTTGCTAAAGAGACGAGCCTGTAAAAGAGGGGAGAACCTATTGTGTACCAAGTATGAAGGCAGGTACAAAAATACAAAAATGAAAAATATTTGCCCTTCAAAGAGTTTACCCTTTCATAAGAAGGTTATAGCATATACACAAATAAGTATGATACAAGGTATAAAATGATAAGAGTAAAGGAAAGAATCTAGACAAGGAACTCTAAGAAAACTGAGCAGGGAGAGATCACCTTTTCCCTGCTGTATTTTCCCTATGCTTACAATATTTTCCCTCTTCATCTCTGTCTCCTACTTTCTCTGGCCTCCTTTAAATCACAGCTAAATTCCACATTCTGCAAGAAGCCCTTCCCAGTGCTCCTTAATTGCGGTGTCTTTCTTGGGAGATTGTCTTGTATATATCTTATTTGTACATAGTTGCTTGAATATTGTCTCCCCCATTAGACTGTGAGTTCTTGAGAGCAAGGATGATCTGAAATTGTCTGGCACATAGTAGGCACTAATAAACACTGATGGTCTTTCAATGTCAAGGTGTCAGATCAGGCTAGGCATTAGGGAAGTTGTGGCACCTAAACAAGAAGAAGGGGAAAAGAAAGGATTTCAAACGTTTAAGACATGGAAGAAGTGTAGATAGCCAGGATAAATGCTTAGAGAGAGAAGAGAGTAAGAGGAGAATGGCTGAAACTATTCTAAATGGAACATATGGTGTTGGAAGGGAATAGAGTGGAATAAGACCGAAAAGGTAAGCTGGAGACAGATTGTGGAGGGGACTTCCAATTCCTGGACTCCAGCTCACAAGCTGCCTCATTTTAAAAGATCATATACCTTCTGCAGAAAAGAACACTGAACCAAAATTATGCCAGGTTTTTGAACAGATATTAAAATTGGTTTCTGGATGTACCGTGCCCTCTTTATTTTTGCCAGGCACTTTCAATTGTAACAGTGTTTAGCTGGATGGTTTTTTCCATGAAGATGGTTTTCTCCAGCTGTAAGGAAACTTAATACTTGGAAGAATTAAAATTCAGATGAAGTTAAGAAGAAAAGAGAGGACAATGACTTTCTTCAAGCTGGATATGAGGCAGTATTTTTAGCAGCAATCGTCATGATATATAATCTAATTCCCTTGTTTCTAAATTCTAGTGTTTCTTAGATAGATGGGTCAGAGGCAGGCCACCATTCCTTAGCTGTTGCCACCATTTATTTAATATTCAATATGCATTAAGTACCTACAGATGTCCCGTGATGGGCATTTGGGAAAAGACAAGCATACTAATGTAGAAGTAATAGTAATAATAAAAATAACATCTGGCATTATAAAGTGCTTTGACATTTCAAAGCACATTACAAATATTCTCTAATTTGAACCTCACAACAACCATTGCAGGGAGATGCTCATAGGTCTCCCATTTAAAAGATGAGAAAACTTGAGCCTGAGAGAGCATCAATCAGATAGTGACCAGGATCAAATGGAAACTTAGACCTTCCTTAGTCTAATTTCAGTGCTCTGTTATTTTCTGTGCCATCTAGCTATATAAGTAAGGCACCTATAAGTCAAACAGATCATGCCCTTCTCTATGCCTGGAATGACTTCTTTAGTAAAAATTTTGACACAGTGGGTGCTTAAAAAATGTTAGTTGATTTTTCCTTCCAAGTTTCAAGTCACCCTTTAATGGCCAACTCAAGCATCACCACCTCTATGAAGCTTTCTGTGATTGGCAACCCATGTCCCACATAAGAGTTAAAGGGAACATCTGTTTACCCTTTATTAATGTAGCTGTGCAGTAATTTTATTATTATAGCTATCTAGGATGGTCATCATGTCCCCTCCACATGCACTAGAATGTAAGCTATTTGAGGACAGTGCCCACATCTGAACTACATGTCATATCTCACTAATTCTAACACATTTGTCCCTGATGTTTAAATTTCATTGTTCAATCATTGAAAAGGCATGATAAGAACACTGACCTACATTTCTAAACTATATATTTCATCCATTTCCTATCATGGCACTTTGCATGGCCTTGGTTCATAATAAATACCTGACTTGAATAAAAACATGCACATAGGAAAATGTATATGTCGATGGTAAACATGTATGAGAGGAAAATGAGGGAAAGATCACTTCAAGTTTGGATTCATCTAAGAACCAAGAATGAAATCCTGACTTTTCCTCAAGACATGGGGCAACTTATTTAATCTCTTCACCTCAGTTTCTGGAGCCACAAAATGGGGTAAAAACACTTGTAGCAGAGAACTCTTTGGAAACCTTAAAATATGTTGTTACTGATATTAATAAAATGAGTTGCAAAGACCACTGAATAATAAATGTGCCAATTGAAATGATTTTTTTCCTGAGGGTAGCACACAATCTGAAATGGTAGTAACCTGGAAAACACGAGTAAGACCAGATCTCTATCGTGTTGCTAAAGAGAAGAGCCTGTAAAAGAAGGGAGAAAAAATAAAAGATTCAATTGTAATCCCACTAATGCATCTCTAGGAGGGTTGGTATCTGCTGAAGAACACTTCCCATTAAGGAAATCAATTTACTATTCGACTTTTCTTCCTGTGGTGCATATTGAAGTGGGATTTGACAATGATGGAAAACAGATTTGTGTTAAATACTGCCAATAATGCCTCTGTAGCTCAAGGTTACAGCTTTATGTGAGCAATAGTCAATTGTTATCCAGTGCCTCCCAAATAGTGAGCCCTTCATCTATCAACCAGAGGTATGAGGTTTGAAATAAACCAGAGGGTCTTTGCATTAGGGGCATCTAAAGATTATTTTTCTGATACCATTGCTGTCTGCCGCTAGCTCAGCGCAATGTAAGGTTCATGGGCACAGTTAGGGAGACCACTAAGGTATAACCCTGATTTTTACTAGTTTTGTGTCTACTATAGGGACATCAGTTCACCAATCTCAGTCTTTTGTTGCTTTGTCATTAATTTTGGAGTTTTTTGGCAAAGGTACTGGAGTAGTTTCCCATTTCCTTTTCCAGCTCATTTTACAGGTGAGGAAACTGAGGCAAACAAGATGAAGTGACTTGCCCAGCAACACTTATCTAGAAAGTATCTGAGGTCAAATTTGAACTTAGTTTTCCAGGACTCCACACCTTGCTCTATCTACTACATCACCCAGCCGCCCAAACTGGATCTTAGTTGCCTCATTTATAAAATAGGGATCCATCTCATCAATATTGTGAAACTATAATGATGATCAAATAAGAAAATGCATATAAAGTGTTTTACAAACCTTAAAATGCTATATAAAATTATTATATTTTATTATTACATAATACATTATTATTATTAAAGATTTGTTACCTTAAAAGTACATTTTCTTCTTTCCTTCTTAGAGAAGTAGATATATCCAGTGGTGTACTTGAGTCAGCTCATACTGGCTCAAGAGTCAATTGTTAAATTTTCAGACTTACATTTATACCTCAGAAGTCAACAAATGCTACAAAACAGAGTCTGATTTATTATTTTTGTTGATTATCTAGAATTGAGAAAGTGATGGAGAAAATGTTAACAATGCAGATTAAATTTAAGTGTGTCGTCTGTACGTTTTTTTCTCCTGAAGAGCAAATTGTTAAATGTTCACCAGTACACATATGGATATATCCTGGAACTAGGGCAGCAGATAAGTCTTCAGAGTCAGTCACTAGTATCATGTGTTCATCAAACCCTTTCATGGTGATCCAGACTTGTAGAAATGAGTTCTAGACTGACACCCAAGTTGTTATGAGGATCTAAACCAGTGGTTCCCAAACGTTTTGGCCTACGGCCCCCTTTCCATAAAAAATATTACTTGGGCCCCTGGAAATTAATTTTTAAAATTTTAATAGCAATTAATAGGAAAGATAAATGCACCTGTGGCCATCACCATCCCCTGGATTGCAGCAGCACCCACCAGGGGGTGGTAGCTCCCACTTTGGGAATCACTGATCTAAACATCTGGGTCATTTCTAATTTTTTCCTTTTCCCTTTGCCCTCATCCAAACCCACTTCCCTTTCTCTTTTCAGGTCAGCTGAAGTGCTAGTTTCCTAGGATCCTAGATCATAGTTGGAAATTGCTTTGGATCACAGAACACAATAATAGTAACTCATAGTAATTAATATATGTATTAGTAACAATATAGCATTAGAAATATTGGTATATAATTATTATTAATAATTAGCAATAAAAGAATAATTAATATGTAGCACTTATAAAACACTTACATCAAAACAATCTTGTGACATTGGTAGTAAAAGTATCATCCCCAGCTTACAGATGAGGACACTGAGGTATAGGAATTTGCCAAAAGACATCTTCAAGGCTAAAGGGGAGAATCAAGAAGCTGAAAATAGTAGTTGAGTCATTTTTCTCTTCCTAACCCTGTTTGGTGTTTTATGAGTCAAATAAGCTGGTATGTTTTGCCAATTATTTTTCAGCTCATTTTACAGATAAGAAAAGAGGCAAACAGAATGAAGTGACTTGCTCAGGATCACACAGCTAGTAAGTGCCTGAAAGTCAGATTTGAACTCAGGTCTTGCCAACTCCAGGCAGAGCTCTCTATCAGTTGCACCATCTAGCTGCCCCAGATGATGTCTTTAGGTAAATATACAAACCATGATTTCAACCTATATCTTTCCTGACTCCGAGTCCAGTGCCCTCCCTCCAGAACTAGGAGGAACTTCAGAACATATACTATGATGTAGCAAAAAGAATACCAGATCATGTATTGGAAAACTTGAATTTCAATCCTGACTCTGTTTACCACCCTTGCAACTTTGATCAAGTCAGTTAACTCCCATAATTTGCATAGGATCACATAGGCTTTTTACTTGAGAGAGAAGACTTGAACTCAAATCTTCTTGATTCGAAGATTCTGTATTTACTATTTCTTGCTATCTATAAAAATGAAAGGGAAGTGATAGAACAGGGATGTGGTAAAGTCCAAATGAGATAATGTCTATAAAGTACTTTGCAACAACTCCTTAAGAGAGCTCATACAACTAGCTAACAGAAAAAGGCTTTGCTTCTACCTGGCGTCAAATCCTTTCTCCCTTACCTCCTTTACATAGGCACAAGGAGTAAAATTCTTTGAGTTTAAAGGTGACAAAGTGTCTGGAATCAGGAAGATAAGACTTCTTGAGTTCAAATCTGACCTCAGACTATTCTGTGACTTTGGGCAAGTGACTTAATAACCTTGTTTGCCTCAATTTCATCATCTGTAAAATGAGCTGAAGAAGGAAACCACCCTAGCATCCTTGCCAAGAAAACCCCAAATGAAGTTACAAAGAATAGGACATGACTGAACAACAACAGCTTCTACTCTGCATGTTACTATTCCTTCTCCCCACCAATGCCACCTGCCCCCAAAAAAAACCTATAAAAAAGGCTGGCTTTTTCCTTTCCTGATGGAAGTTAGTATCAATGGGAATTCCACAAGAAGGACAAGTTAGAATTGATCATTTCTGTCTGCTCCTGAAAATGGAACTGAGCAGATAGATGGAACCTAGGACAGGTGTTCTTGACCCGCATGTCAGCCTCACTCTCATTGAATAGTATCAGCTAAAAATGATTTGGGACTTGGATCAGAAGTACTCCAGTGGTGATAATATGCCTCTATTCTCACACATGACTTTTTTTAATGAAGCTAGATCAACAGCTAGGACTTTCCCCTCTGACATGTAAGCCTTCTTTGTAATGCATAATTAGCGTTTCAATCAAGGTTAAATTACCTCATGGTCCTTTTTCTATGCAATGAAGTTAAACAAAATGGTACAGTGAAAAGGACAGTACCATTGGAGTCAGAAGACCTGCCTTTGAATCTCAACTCTGACACTTAGTAAGATATGTGACCACGGGCAAGAAAGATATCTTCTGCTGCTTAAAGCAGCATAATGGGAAAATGAGGGATAATATTAGTTTCAGTAAATACCTTACAGAACTGTTTTGAGGAAATTGCTTTGTAAACCTTAAAGGGCCATGTAAGAGCAAATAATTAATAGTAAATGACTGATACATAAAATAATTAGAGGGAGGGGAGAATGAAGTAGTCTATTATTATTATTACATACCCCCAGAGTCCTTTGAAGATTTAATAATTCTATTTCCTGCCTGGTACATAGCAAGAGCATGATAAATGTATGTTGACTCTCTAATGGAAAACATCTGTTGCCTACAATCATAGATATATAAAGTCTTAGAGTTAAGAAAGACCTTAGAGGTCATCTAGTGTCACCTCATGCAAGAGATCTTCATCTTCACCTTGACAAGTGATTTTCCAGCCTCTGTCTGAACATTTCCAGTGACAAGGTGCTCACTACCTATGAGGACAGCTTTGCCCTCAAGAACTATATAGATTAGGAGAGTATATTAGACATGGATTCAAATATAAACAGAAGTCAATGGGGATCCTAGGAGAGATACAGACTAAATACAATAGGAGTTAAAAGGAAGGAAAGTTTGTTTCTAACTGGTGAGATCAGAGAAGGCATCATGGAATAGGTGCTACTTGAACTAAGGTTTGATGGATGAACAAAATTTCAATAGGTACAGGTGGGGGGCAGTCATTCTAAATAAGCACTAAACATGAGCAAAAGCTCAGAGATGGGAAATTACAGGGTGTGGTCAGAGTCTTGTCAATAGTTCATTTAGTGACTCCATGTAAATGAAGGGAAGAGTGGGATATAAGATTGGAATGTGTAAGGGCTTTGATGGAAAGCTAAGAAACTGAGACTTCATTGGTCAAGCAAAAGAATCATGGAAAGTTTATGAATAAGATGGTCCTGTGGTTCTAAAGACAGCCACATGTCCCTACAATCCCTAAACAGTTTCTATATGTTCAGGAATCCCCTACTCACAAACCACTATCACTTTTTTTCTCTTCACTGATGTCTCCTTCCTTCTTTCCATAAAGTTATGGCTTCCCATGTTTACATATCCCAAAATCCATCAGACTAATACAAGCTGTGTCACAAACATCTGTGTACTACAGGACTTGCAGAAATTCAATGGTATAAATCTGCCATAACCCTCTGCCTTCATTCTCTATTAACCCAGTCTCTTAGAATTGAATTGCCAAAACCATAAACTGCCATAAAGGCATTCTGAGCTTGGAAAAAGTAGTCCCATGTTCCTCCAAGTTCCATTTTTTTCACCTTATGAGCTATTAACCAAGTCACATTTCCATCTGAAATCTAACAACTACTTTAGACAAGAAGTAATGGAGGAAAAACTGTCAAAAAGCAATCCAATTCCATTCTGCAAATATTTATTGAGTTGCACACTATGTGATCATAGGATGTCAGAGCTGGAAAATACCTTAGAACCCAGAACATCAAATATTAGAGCTGAAAGGGGCGCTAGGAGAGGCAGCTGACTGTAGTGGAATGCATTTACAACTTGGAGAGAATCTATGTCACAGATATGTTTTAGAGAAAGCACCTTGCAACCCTGTATAGCCCAATTAAAGAATTATAAGAACATAAAATGTTAGCATTGCATGAGACTTTTGATCAACAGTGTTAAACTCAAATAGAAATAAGGCCATTAATCCATATATAAGGATTCCTACTGGCTGCATGTTGATATAGAAAACCATAAATTGACATTACCTATATTCTACTGTATTTTCATCTTTTTTGTTGAATATTTCCCAATGACATTTTCACCTGAGTTAGCCTCTAAGCCTGATTGACATCTCTGCTTCAAAACACAGGATACTAGATATGGAAAGCACCTTGAAGATCATTTCATCCAATCTCATTTTAAAGAGGGCAAACAAAGTCATGAATGACCAGCAGCTGATCCAAGGTTGTAGAATAAGAAAGCAATATAGCTTGGAACTACAACATAGCTGTTTCAGCCCTGGCTGATTTAAAGCCCTCTAGCTCATAATCTGTCTTGAGCTTACCTTTCCAAATATTTCATGCACATTATTCTTCTTTGCAAACTCTATGGGTCAGCCCCATTGCCCTCATCACCATTCTCCATTCCCCATACTAGTAAAGCACTTGATTCTCTACCCTGCCTCTAGAGTTACTAGGTTCAGCTCAGTGCTAACTACATAAAGTCTAACCTGATCCCCTCCTTCCCCCATTCCCAGTTGCCCTTTCTTGCCTCCTTGTATATTTTTATATGCACTTATCTGTGTTCTTATCACCTCCCTCCCTAACCCACCCATCCCTAAGAGAATTTCAGCTTTCCTTAAATACAGGGACCATTTTGTTTTGCCTTTGTGTCCCCAGAGCCTGGGAAAGCATCTTGCATATATGTACAAAGCATTCCAAGTGTCAGAGTTTAAGATGTAACAGCTTAAACCTGCACAGTGACTTTTGGGACACTCCATATTAGACATGCTGTTTTTTGAATTAATTAACTAATTAATTCTCTTTCCTTTGCAGCATGCATGCTGTTTTTGTACAGTTTTGCCCTCTAAGTCCTATGGCTGGTAGAAGCTAGCAGACTGTCCTAAATTTCAGCCACATCTCAAGCAAGGTCTGATTATTGATGATTTTCAACTGAGATCAGCAATGTTAAGGAACAGCAATGAGTCAATCCCTTTCATTACAATAATAGCTATCATTCAAATAATGCTTTAAGCTTTGCAATGTACTTTATTTAAGGTAACTCATTTGATCACAACAACCCTGAGAGATAAGTGTTATTATTATCCTCATTTTACAGGTGAGGAAAGCATGGCATAAACAAGATGCTCAAGGTCATAGTGTGTGTCTAAAGCAGTATTCAAACACAGGGCTTCCTGACACCAAGCCCCATGTTCTAAGCATTATACCACCCTCTGATGGAAGCATAGAAATTCTCAACTAAAATGTACCTCATCTCCTATCACTTAGATGCCTTCTACTCCTATCTCCTCCTTCATCCCTGTCTCACATAACGAGGTGGCATTTCTCTTTACCAAGGCTAACCCCTCTAGCTCTTAAGAGATCCCATTCCATCGTGTCTCCTTCAACAGATTGCCTCCACTGTCATGCCAGTTCATTCACTTGATTTCAATCTCTTCTTCTCTACTGGCTCATTTCCTACTGTCCACAAAATGCCCATGTCTCCTCTATCCTGAAAAACCCTCATTTCATCCTTCTGTTCCCTACTAATTATCATCCTGTACCTCTTCTGCCCTTTGCAGCTAAACTCCTTGAAAAGGTTGGCCATACTAGGTGCCTGCTCTTCTTAACCCCTTATAGTCTGAATTCTAACCTTATCACTCCATTGAAAATTTCTTCTCCAAAGTTACTAATGATCCCTTAGTTATCAAATCCAATGGTCTTTTCACAGTCTTCATTCTCCTTGAATTCTGTCCTCTTTAAGATTTTCTCTTCACTCTAGATTTTTGGAACACAGCTCTCAACTGGCTTTCTTCCTCCCCTATCTGACCACTCCTTCATTGTGTGTGTGTGTGTGTGTGTGTGTGTGTGTGTGTGTGTGTGTGTGTTTTGCTGGACCTTCCTTCAGATCACTGTCTCTAATCAAAAGTATACCTTAGGGTCCCATCCTGGGCCCTCATGGCTTCTCCCTCTTTACTACTTCACTTGATGACCTCATGAGCTCCCATAGATTTAATTACCACCTCTATGCTGATAATTCTCAAATCTACTTATGCTATCCCAGTCTTTCTGCTGACATCCAAACTTACATCTCTAACTGCCTTTCAGACATCTTGAACTGGATTCCAATAGACATCTTAAACTCATATCCAAAATAGAACTCATTATCTTTCTCCTTAGAGCCTCTGCAGTGTCTACCTTCCCTGTTACTGGAGAGGGCAACACTATACTCCCAGTCCCTCAGGCTAAAAACCTAGGAGTTCTCTTGGATTCCTCCATATCTCTCACCCCTCAGATCCAAACTGTTGGTTACCAAATAATGCTGATTTCATCTTGGCAACATCTCTCCCAATATATCCCCTTCATTCCTCTGGCACTGCCACCACTCTGGTACAGACCTTCGCTACAATATTCTTATTGTAATAGCCTGTTGCTGTGGGTCTGCCTCCCTCAAGTCTCTCCCTCCTTCAATCCATCCTCCATATAGCCACTAAAGTGATGTTCCTAAAGCACAAATATGATCCTCCTATTCAATAAACTCCAGTGGCTTCCTATTATCTCCATAATCAGACACAAAAGGCTCTGTCTGGCATTCAAAGACCTTCATAACTTAGTCCCCTCCTATCTTTCCAGTCTTCTTACACTTTATTATCAGATAAGTACTCTTTGATTCAATTACACTGGCCTCCTTGTTGTTCCATGACCAATTCTCTTTGGTTCTCCCTCTTGACTGAAATGCTCTTCCCTCCTCTTCTGGATACTGACCACCTCAGTTTCCTTTGAGTTCTAACTAAAATCACACAAGTCCACCAATTCTTTTTCATTCCAATGACTTCCCTCTATTAATTATTTCTTCTATATCCTGCATATAGCTTGCTTTGTATATATTTCTTTGCATGTCAAATTAGATCATAAGCTCCTTGTGGACAGGAGCTGTCTTTTGTCTCTTTTTGTATCCCCAGTATTAGCACAAAGGCATTTAATAAATGTTGGTTGATTGATTCTTTGATTGATTGAATCTGGTTTCTTGAATCCCAAGCACTGGTCATCTTTCCAAGCCAGTAAAACTTCAAGAACAGGTCTGGCAATAAGTTTTATTTAAGCTTGTCATCGCAGGGCCAGAAAAGGGTCTACTAATAAATGAAAGTGTGTATTTTATATACATATACATTTGCATGGATATAAATATACATGGATATATATATACATATACATATACATGGATATAAATAAAGAACTGAAAGAAAATTTAAAGGTTATTATATCTAGTCCAGTAACTGCATTTTAAAAAATAAGAAAACTGAGGCTTGGATAGTTAAGTGACTTGCCCATGTCTACACAGCCAGCAGAAGAGGAATAATTTGAACTCAGACCTTCCTAATTCCAAGAATCAACACTATAGCTAACTTTACCTACACATCTCTCTCATAATGGTAACAATTCATTTTTATATAGTGCTTTACAGTTTACAAAGAGTTTTTGTCACAGGCTCCTTGTGAAATAAGGATAAGTGCTGCAAATATTTATGTCCCCTTTTTTGTAGGCAAGAAAAAAGAGGATTAAAGAGATGAAATGTCTGGCATAGTAAAAGGAGTTCTGAATTTAAGGATAAGGGAATCTAAGATGAAATCCAAATTCTGCTTTTCTCACTACTTTTATGACTTGGTCAAATTACCTACCTTTTCTAAGACTCTATATAATAATTACTTGGATTACCCTAAGTGTTCCCCTTGCATTATACAGAACTCTGAAATTCCTCTCTCTGACTACAGTTCACAGATACTTCATAGCATGTACATACTACCATTTCTAAAAAATAAAGAACTTTAGTTTTGTTTGCATTTTAAAAGTAAACTATAGATTAAAATTTGAGTTTAGTTTTAGTTTCTTTTGTTTGATGAATAAAAATAATGTCCATTATGAGTAAGCATTCATCAATATTCACTTAAAATACTCTGAATGCACCTCTCAATAAAATATGCCATGTACACTTTGTTATGACTTCCATCCTTCTATGTGTCCTAGTGATTCATCTCTCCTAATTCTATTTCCATCTTCCATCCTTGCAATCTCCAGAAACTGTATCCCCTCCTAGCTTTCCAAAGTCATCCACTCTGGCCTCACTTTTTTTCCTATTAAATTTGACCCTGTCATTTTCTAGGTCAACTTCACACTGTTCTTTACCCTTGATTTCTTTGTCTTGCTGTCTTACTTATCATTGATTATTCCTTTCCAAATTTCAATAGTGGATTACTTGATGATAGCCCATTAGTTTTTAGAGGAGTTTAAATTAGATGAGTCCTCAAACCATGCAAGCTTATTACCTCCAACTCTGAAAATTATTCTTTATCTTTTATAACCTAGGGCATGATGCAAAATCATGTTGCAGGCTTCTGTCTCCATTGGGAAATTTCTATAAATCTATAATTTGAAATTAATTTTTCTTCTCAGAATACTAATATAGTTAATAGAACTCAACATATTTTGAGGGAAATAATGGAATTCCATGACTACATGAAATAAAAAATGCCCCAAACATTTTAATAGTGGACATTTTAACAGTCAGAAGATGCTCAGATCTTACAATCTCACCTGGGCTTCCAAATATGGGTTTGGTAATGATCTTCTAAGAAAACTTGAGTTTCATTAGTGAAAATTGCTTTTTTTCAATCTTCAGTACTCCAGTCTAGGTACTGCTTTGCTTATGACAAATGATTTTCCTTCATGTCAATGGGTACTATCTGTTTTGTTTTTCTTCCTGCTGTTCTTCTAACTTCAAGAAACCTATACTATTTATAGAAATTCAGTATAAACTTCTTCAGTTGTCATGTCCCTTAGGAGGTCTTTGCTTTTTCCCTGAGAATTAAATAAGTTGTTTTATAGAAATAGTTTATCAGTTTTAGGGAATTTGTTCTTTTTTTTAACTTAAAATCATATTTTCTTTTGCACTTCAGTATAGCTGACCCTGTGTCCCTGTAGGCTTCAATAATCCTTGAATTGCATGGCTTCTTCATAACAACAGTTGTAGTAATAACTCTACTAGTCCTTAAAGTGTGCTCTTTAAAAACTACAACTTTTGCACATTTCCTATGAGTATTATCCATTCTTCACAATCTCAGAATTAAAAAAACACTAACAAGAGAGACAGCATGAAACAAGTATATGTTAAAAAAATCCAAGATGCAATTTACAAAGGACCAACTTAATGTGAAAGGACCAGTATAGTTTCATATGGTCCAAGTCAGTCTTCCAAGTCAGACTGGTAAAAATGCATGGACATCACTAGGATAAAATGAAATCATATCAAAATTATTGTCTATCCCAAGTAATATACACAGCACTGTTGGGTTAAATACAAACTCTTGTCTGGCATTTAAAATGGGTTGAATATTAGGCCTGAAGTCATGAAATTTTGAGTTCAAATTTGGTTTCAGCTATTACTAGCTACATGTCCCTGGGCAAGACATTTAACTTCAATTTGCCTCAGTTTTCTCCACTACCAAATGGGGATAATAAAAGGATCTATCCATCAGGATTGTCTGAGTATCAAATGAGATAATAAAATACTTACCACTTAATAAATGCTTATTCTCTTCCTGACTGATTTCTTATTATCCCTCTTTATATACTATGTTTCAAATCAACTATGTTTCAAATCATGCTTTCCATGCCTCCAGCATGACATTCCATCTCCTGTCTCTATACATTGGTTTAGGTTATTGCTGATGTCTGGAATCTTTTTCCTCATCTCTTCCCTCTGTCGTCCTTCAAGATTCAGCTCTAGGCTACCTCATATAAGAAACCTTTTTATTTTTTTATTCCCTTAGTTATCCAGGTTCCTTCTCCTCACTCCTAAACAAACACTTTGACCTTATTCTATAAATATTTTGTATTTACTTCCTTGGAAACCTGTTCTTTCCTCTTAGTGGAATGTAAGCTCCTTGAGGGCAAGAAATTCTTTTATTTTAATTTTTAACCTTTGAACCTTCAACCACCAAGCAGAATGCCTGGTACACAGTGGGCATTTACTAAGTGCTTACTGAAATAAATTTGCTGTAAGACAACCTCTAAGGTCTCTATCAGTTCAATCTATAATCATGCAATCTTGCTGGTGTTCACAAAGCAATGAGTAAAATGGGTGGGAATTTCTACATCATTTATATATTCTTGTTCTACTTTTTATTATATTATTCCATTTCATAATTTAGCAGCACAAGCACCCCATGAGTTATTCTGCAATTACTCATCAGTGCATAAGCTTAACATCATTGTGGCAAGGGACTATAATGAATTACTTAGCTGACTCCATGTCCATTAGCACCAACTCCAATAATAACTCCATAATACTCTTTTGCACTTAGCTAGTGAATGGGACTATATATTGTAGAAATCTAAAAGTATGTCATAAACCTTTATTAATCCTCAGTGCCCTGAAAGGAAGGTACCAGGCAAGTATGGTTCAGGAAAAAGATCACTAGCCTAGGACTTAGAAGGTCTGGATTCTAATCCTGATTTTACCACTATTTTTATGGCCTCGAGTGGGTGAATTTCATTATGGATCCTCAGTTTCCTCATATGCCTCCATTTATAAGATTACAGAAGACTGGGTCTAAGGTTCTTTTCACCTCTGACACCTTATGTTCTAAAGTCCTTTCAAGCTCTAACAATTCCATTCTGTGGTCTACTAAAATTTACACATTCTGGGGTTCAAGGATTCTTGTTTAGGTATTGGGCAACTTGCCACCAGATTGGGAGCATCAAGTCTAAAAGGTATGAAGCTAGTCAAATTAATTGCCCCACCATGGCTTTCTAAACTATGCTATCCATCGAGCCTAAAAATGTGCAGCAAACTAGGGCAAAGCTCAATGGGCAAAGATGGACTGCACCTGCCCCTCTGTTCAAACATACCAAATTTCAACCCCAGTTTTACATTTAAAGGTCTCTCTGGCACTCTTAAATTCTTAGGAAATACAATCCAGACTTATAACCTGAGCCTTACTTTCCTCTCACTCACCTTATTTTCTTGGGCTTCTACTATAAGAATTCTGGAATCTACCAAATTCAAATTCATTTCTAAAAGGTTGATAAACCCAGCCCTCTGGCATCTATTGTCTGGTGCAACTGTAGAGTGCATTCTAATGTCCAAAGTACCTCACCTCCGTGATCGGGCTTTATCCACACCACAATTCAGTGAGGTGAATAAAGCAGGTATGACGATTATCCTCTCTCTCTCTCTCTCTCTCTCTCTCTCTCTCTCTCTTTCTCTCAATAAGAAAACTAAGGTTAAGACTGGAGAAATGACTTTAACAACGTCTCTAAGTGGGTCAATAAAGAGAAAGGAACCACCAGTATCCTACCCCCCCCCCCATCCTCCCTAGAGTTCCAAAGGCTTTGAATAATGAAAGTGGCATGTAATCTCTTCAGTGCCTGCTTTAAGAAGCAGACAATATGAAAAGAGGGAAGGTGCATTTAGGATTAGAGCCACGTCTCCTAGTCAGCTCTATGGAACGCAATGGCGGTGGGGGAGGAACTCCCAGAAAGAGAAGGGAAAGTTAGGAAGACCATTGCTGTGGTCTGAGTTACAGTCTTGGGTTATCATTTTAATGCCGTTGGGCATTTTATCTGCATTCATCAATCAGGGCAGATGGAAGGAACAGGAGGCATGAAATACCACGCTATACCCTCTACTGTATATGCTCTCTGAATAAGCCGATCATTCGCCTCCTCGCAATAGCCCTAGCAGACCTGCATGAGTTATGCTACACGGACCTCCTAGATGGTCTCCTGGGGGAGGGGCAGAGAGACTTACACTTGCAATTCATGAGGCATTCAGGGCTGCTCTATTTCTGCATTTGGGCTGGAGATCATGTCCTGAAAATGAGAGGGACGAGGAGAGAGGGAAAGAGGAAGAAAAAGAAAGACAGAGACAGAGAGAGAGACAGACAGACAGAGAGACAGAGAGATAGAGACAAACAGAGAGAGACAGAGAGACAGAGAGACAGAGGCAGAGACAGAGACACACACAGAGAGAGTGTTGTGGAGTTGTGGGCTGCAAGGATAAGAAATGCATTTAAATATGCCTCTCCCAGTGCCACAGAAGGTGGAATCAACCATGATTTTCCAGGGCAGCTTTGGGGGCCCATCCATTCATTCAACAAACATCTAGTCAGTGCTGATGATGTCCTTTGTTCTAAGGCTTTTTGTTCTAGGCAAAGATAAAATTAAATAATCCTTGTGCTAAAGAAGTTAACATTCCTCTGAGAGAGATATGTTGTTGTTCAATCATATCTGACTCTTCATGATCCTACTGGGAATTTTCTTGGCAAAGGTACTAGAATGGCTTGCCATTTCCTTCTACAACTCATTTTATAAAGAGCCAATGCAAGCAGTTAAATGACTCAACCAAGGTCACAAGGCCAGTAAGTATCTCAGGCTGGATTCAAACTCAGGTCTTCCTATCTCCAGACCTGGTGCTCTATCCACTTAACCACCTAGCTGTCCCCGAAGGAGATATGAACAAAGACACAAATACATATAACGCAATGCAGAATATGACAAGGCAAAAGAGAAATATAGAAAAGGCACTCCAAGAAAACTCATAGAGGATGAAAAATTACTTTTTAGCTAAGGAGGAGAGGGAAGATACTTTGGAGGAAATGACGCCTGAGTTGTACTATGATGACAGAAAAGGATACTCAAAAGGTAGAGATGCATGGATTCACTTCACCATGTTGAAGGAGATGACTTTCTACTTTGCTACCAAAATGAGTTCTGCTACGTGAATCCAGAGGCACAGATTTGCATAAATCCTTGTAAGTCAAACCACCAATCTGATCTCTTTTGAAGGTAACATGAATAACCAATGTCAACTTTGGAGACACTGAGTTTCTGCTCTACTCAGGAGGACCTCATATTTAATTTAAGCAATGCCACCCTTCCAAATGGCTCTTGGATCACCCTTGGCAATTAAAAAAAAAGCAAGCCCCAGATTCAATTGCTTCCCTCTTCAATTCAATTTAGCAAACATCTACAAGGAAAAATAATGGGTTGCAAGTCTTTAGTCCTTTACAAAATGGTTCCCATAATTTAACATAAGTAACACGTCTTCTACCATTCCCATTTACACTAAAGGAAACTGAAGTTTGGAGATAAATGACTAACCCAAGGTCAAACAAATGTCTGAGGCAATCAGCTTTGAGGAATATCTAAACTCAGGGGTCAAAAAGTAAAGGGAAAGGGGTCACGAAAGAAGGCAGGAAATGTAGTGTTTCAAGTTATAAAAGTCTCTTTAAAGCTAATGGAATCTACATTAATGGCTGCCCATCTTTACAGCCATGATTCAACTCCACCATGGTGCTGAATAAGCTTGCTGATTAAAAGGCTGAAGCCAAGTGTCCTCTCTGCCACTCCCAGACAAACCTGTCCTCCATGAGTACCTTGACATCTAATGTTATTGGCCAAGATTGGAGGTACTCTGTCATGTCTGTGTACAATCACGCCAGCTCGAGTCTGGAACTGATAATATATTGTATCCTCTAGTATCAATGAGCAGTTGGGGAATACTTCCCTATGTTCCTGCTTGAGGATTTAGGAGGTTTTTGTATGCCCTTTATGCACTATTGATGAAAACCTAGACTAATTAGCAGACTTGTCTTTACTGCTACTCTGCCACAAAGTTAATTTTTCCCCTCCAGATGATAGTCAGGATCTCCCCCTATTCCATCTCTTGATTTTCTTACCCCATTTTCAAGGAATAGCTTACATAGTGTTTCTTTATAAACAAAAAACCACTTAAGGACCAGACACAGTCTAGACTTTCCTCTGGAAATACAGATGAATCTGCCCTTCATCCTTTATATTGTACAAAAATCAGTGATTTCGCTTCAGAATCTAAAGTATAAAAGTGAAAATAGGTGGGAGGGGTGAAGGGGAGAATGCATAGGAGAGGCTTATATCTGAGGAAGGAGTACCACAGAGTACCCTTCTCCTTTCCAGAAATTTTCAGAAAATGGGATGGGAACTCAGACAGACAAGGATCATAATTTAGTTGTATACCAAAGCAAAGAAAGGCACATTTATATTCCAATAAAAAAAGGGAATTTTAGAGACCATGTAAGAGAAGAAAATGGCAGCAGCCTAGGGGGATTTAGGACAGGAAATGAATGTGTTAATCCACTTGAGATACAAGAATATGTACCTTCAAAGACTTTACCTTATCAAGGGGGGAAAACTTCTTTATATAAATTTGTCTACTTCTAGTACCTTTATTAAATAATAGTTCACTTATGATCTATTCATAGGATCAATAAGCAATCAATCATCAAGCATTTGTCAAACTCCTATTGTGTGTCAAGCATTGTGGTAGATATTAAGGATATTAAAATATGGCAAAAACATTAAATAGTCCCTGCCCTAATGGAGCTTAAATGCCATGATCTAATATAGATAAAAATATATACAAAATTAAGTAAAGAGAGAGGACGAGATCTAAAAGGGCCTCATATAAAAAGTGGCACCAGAGCTAAACTTTGAACAAGACAAGATTCTAAGAGGAAAATGTACATTTGGAACATGGGGGGACAGGCAATGGTAAAATACAGAAGAAAGAAATGGAATGTTGGATTGGATGGATGATATATAATTCAATTTGGTCTGCAGACAATGCAAATGATAATAATTCATAATAAATATCGAAAGGTAGGCCAGAGGAATATGGTAAAGGGCTTTAATGCTAAACAGAGGAAAGTATGATTTAATTGTATTGTTTTACCAGATGACTTCCTTATTCAACCAACTCCTTACACCACCTGGCCTTGACTTATCTTTCCAGCCTTTTGGGCCAGTTCTGCACCTCTGTTTCTCTTTGATCTGGCCAAACTAGATTTCTCTGTGTCCTCATTCAGGGCACTCCTTCTTTCACCTCAGTGCCTCTCCCATTCTTGGAATGGAGTCTCCTCTTGCCTCAGTTTTTGATGATTCCTCTCTTCCTTGAAGATGCATATTCTTCTGCAGGAAGCCTATCCTCATCCCTCTCCTCTAATTGCTAGTTCCCTCCATCCCAAACTACATAGCACTTAATGACTTTGAATATGTATTTATGTATATTTAATTTTATATTTCTGCTATATATTTTAAGCATACTTGTCTCTTCCAATAGAAAATAAGTTCGTTTTGAGTAGGGATTGCTTCATTCTTTTATACTTGTATGCCCAGCTTCCAGCAGAATGACCTGCACAAAAAAGGTATTTAACAAACGCTTCTCAGTGGATTATTCATTGATTTGATCCCAAGGATAATAGGGCATCATTGGATCCTGTGTAGGTAAGTGGCATGGCATAGCTATACTTTGGGAATATCTCTGGCATCAATGTGAAATATGGATTAGAGAAGGAAGAAATCAGAGGCAGGGAGACTAATGAGAAGTCTTCTAAAGGATCACAGATTTAGAACTGCAAAGTTTTGACCTATTCCATGCCAAATCCCTCATTTACAGAAGAACAAATCAAGGCCCAGATATGTAAAAGGACTTACCAAAGATTGCATGAGGAGTATTTTCTATAATAGGCTAATGATTTATCCACTGTGTTTGTATTTTAAAAAGTAACTCTTTAGGAGGCAGCTGGGTAGCTCAGTGGATTGAGAGCCAGGCCTAGAAACAGGAGGTCCTGAGTTCAAATCTAGCCTCAGACACTTCCTAGCTGTGTGACCTGGGCAAGTCACTTGACCCCCATTGCCTAGCCCTTACCACTCTTCTGCCTTGGAACTAAAACACAGTATTGACTCCAAGACGGAAGGTAAGGGTTTAAAAAAAGCAACTCTTTAGACTTCTCTTTTTCTTTTTTGTTAATAAAAGCATTAGTGGATATAAATTTGCTTCTGAGGATTGTTTCAGTTGAGTTCTATAAGTGTTGAAATGTACAGTCATCTTTGTTTTTTTACTTGTTTCTTTGATTCATTCATCTTTTAGCAATTTGTGTGTGTGAGAGAGAGAGAAAGAGAGAGAGAGAGAGAGAGAGAGAGAGAGAGAGAGAGAGAGAGAGAGAGAGAAAGAAAGAAACTGATTAAAGTCTCTTTTAAGTCTGAATGACTTGGCCATATGTCCCTTATTGATTAATTTTGTTATTGCATTATGGTATGTTGAGGAATGATTAGTGTAAATATGCATAAATAGGTATGTGAGTATATATGTATGTCTTTTGGAAATTATTAGTTCTTTATTTTCCTATAGCATAATTTATTTTTCTTAAACACACACACACACACACACACACACACACACACACACACACACACACATATATATATATATAGGGGGGGAAAGTAAACTCTAATATTTCCTTTCATCTCTTTCAATATATCAAATATAGCTTTTTTCAAGTCTATAACTTCTTTCTTGTTTGTCATTCTGCTAGACTGTTTTACTTCCAATTCAGGAGAGTTAAAATAGCCTATTGTGGCTATATAAATGTCTAAGTCTTACTGCATTTCAGTTAACTTTTTCTTTAAGTACTTAGTAACTATTCCATTTGTTAGATCTACATTTAATGTTTAAGTGGTTTCACTATCTATAGAGCTTCACAGTTTGATATGATTTTTCTATTTAGATCTCTTGTTGCTTCCTAGTTTGACTCTGATATTGTCTCCAAATCGTGATTGCAATCATGCTTTTTTTGCAGTCATCTTAGGCATAATAAATTTTACTTGAGATACTCACTTTAAATTGCATGTTATGGAATTTCAAGCATTTTTTCCTATAGGAAACACTCTGCTGCATCGTTTTTTTTAAATCCATTGTGGGGCTCTTTTTCTTTTTATAGGTAATCTCAGTCATCTTATATTAGAAGTTACAATTGTTATTTGATTTTCCTTCTATCATATGTGGTTATATTAATTATTTTGGCTACCATTGTACAATCTACTTTATTTCACCAACATAAATCACAGCTTATAAATTGAACACACATACATACACACATCCCTCTTTTCTTACCCAAAACATAAATCAGAAATTTTACTAAGATAAAGTTGTCAAAGCTTGCTTACTCTTTTATCCATCTTGAAACAAACCCCTCCTCACCTCATCCTTCCTAATTGTTTATTTGCTTAATCTTTACCTGCTTCATTCATACCCAAAGTACAATATTCTTTTCATTCTGCCCCTCTACCTCTTCTTCAACATAAACTGCTTCCTTTTGATCTATTCAAGAGTGGATACAGCCATGCACATTGTTTCAGGAAGACTCAAGTTTGAATCCTGCCTCAAACCCTAGCTGTATGACCCTAACCAATTCACTAAAACTTTCCCAAATTTAGTTTCCTTGTCTATAAAATGAGGATAATAACATCACTTACTTCCTAGGGTTGCTAGAAATATCATATGAAGTTAACATGTAAAGTATTTTTACACTTTAAAGTGAAATATAAATGAGATTTATTTTATTATTTTTCAATTAAAAAGAGCTGGTCTTGAAACCAGGAAGACCTAGGTTCAAATTAGACCTCTGACCCATACAGACACATGTGATTCTGGGCAAACCACTTAACCTTTTATCACCAGAACCAACTCTCTTAAGACTGCAAGTCACAGGAAAGATGCCAGTCTGCACTGGCAGAGGAAATTCCTCCTCTTCGAAAACTCTATTCTAATGAAATCACTGGCCCAATCTCTATCTTATCTCTAGAACTTGTCAAATAATTCCTAGCCATTGATACTACTATGTTTGCAAGATTCCAGCTTAGAAAGATAACCTTTTTTGCTCCCTACAACACATAAATACATTTAGTCACGACTTGTATACTTAATCATTTTATCTTGTTAATAATTCACTTTAACAGCTAGATTGCAACATCAAAAGACCCTACTAAGTCTGGTGAAGTCTGATGTATGCTTAAGGATGTATGGAGGGTCTTGGGGAGGAATTAAAATGCATTTTTCTCAACAATATGCTCAGATTTTATGGGTAGTCAATTTGGAACTGCAAGTCATTTTCCTTTGTTTTTCAAAATATTGTCTTCCATGACACAATAACCTTCCATAGTCCTTCTTTTCCTGTCCCAGATGAGTAATCCTAGGGGATATGAACTGGTGGCTTTCAGTAGGTTATTTGCTTCATCCTAAATGTCTGCAAAATCCTCCCTTTGATACTGAAGCAAGTTTGAGTTTGATGATGACATTTTAGGATGAGCTGAATTTGGGGATAGCCTCTATTTATGCCCTGTTCATTCTGTCAGTCTTCAGCTTGTCCTCTCTTTTCAATATTCCCAGGCCATTTTCTTGTGTCATTTCTCAAAATATGATATTCGGACTCTTTTTCTTCTCATTTGTCAGCAAACTGAAAAATCTCCTAGTTGCCTCAGGTTGTCTGAGGATCTATCCTCAAGCTACATCCTTTAGCTCCACCACTTTTGTTTGTAACAACTTCTAATCCCCTTGAAGCTGTATTGATTTCTTTTATTTAGCTATTTGTCCTGCTACTTCTGCCATTTTTCTTCTATCAGGCTCTTTCGGTTCTTTACAGAGTCCACCATTATATTGCACATCTCCACTGAATTGTCCAGATTGTCTTTGCCCTTCCTTCATTGATTTTAATTCCATCTCTTCAGATGTTAGCTTTTCCTTAATTCCTCTTATTGAACTTTGCCAATCTTGGGAATCTCACAATAGAAACATTTTAACTTCCAGAGCTTTTTATCTTCCTTCTGATGACTTCGCTTGGGGGGGGGTGTTTTTTTTTAAATCAATATTTATTTGTTGCATTGGAGCCTTTTTTGCTCACTGATTGCTTTGCAATTCATTTTCCTCCCTTTCTATGATGCGATTTTCCTAGTGCAGTTTTATTTTGGGGGGTATTTTTGTTTAGGTTTTTTTTTGGTAGTGATTCATTTACTTTAATTCATTCTTTGCTATTCTCAAGATGAGGTAAGGGAATCTGTGTTCATCTGTGACCAATCACTCTTCTATTTTTTTGGTTTTACTGCCTTGGATGCCTTTAGGTTATAACTCTCTGTCCTTTGATTTTTCCAATCTGTTTACCACCCCCTTTTCCTAAAAGTCTTAGTACTGTAGTATAAATGTCTGTAACATGAAGTGAACCTAGATTCCTGAAAAGCTGACAATCAAGGTCAGGGTCTGGCTAGTATTCCTGATTGAAGAAGGCTTTGGTCTTGATCAGATATGTAGTCCAGGAAAGCCAGGTTTAAAGAGATTCATTATCAGATTTGCCATAGCTTGATGATTTTTTTTTCAGACACATAAAACTATATAAGGAGGAGGAGAAAGAGGAAGAAGAGGAGGATGGTGCTACTGCTGATACTGATAACAGCTATCATTTGTAGGGTACCTTAAATTTACAAAAGCACTTTATATATATACATATATATTATATCATTTGATCTTCACAACAACCCTGTGAGGTGGGTATTATTATTATCACCCCCATTTGACAGGTGAGGAAACAGGGTCATTTGTCCAGTAAATATCAGGTCTTTGACTTTAAGTCTGGTATCTTTCTACTATGTCACCTAGTGATAGAGGGGTTGCAATCTCTATCAAAGGATAGAGTACATATATTGATATATTTTAGGATATGGTGGATCCTTTTCACAGGCAATCAGAGATTAAATGACACTTCCAGAATCACAAAGCTAGGAAGCAGCTGAGGCTGGATTTGAACTCAGGTCTTCCTGACTCCAAACCCAATGCTCTTAACCACTGAGACACCACAGCTTCCACATAAATATACATCTTTGAAGTGCTGAAGCCTAAGTCTATGCCCTATCTATTCTCATACAGTTATAAATACAGTGCTGGTTTTTTTTTTAAGTATCTGGGTTCTCCAGAATGAATCATTCTGGCCTCATCAGGTTCCAAAAAATGTTTATAAAAATGTTTTTTCTGGTAGTGAAGAACTGAAAACAAAGTAGACACACATTAACTGGGGAGTGGCTTAACAACTTATGGTACAGGAATATTATGGACTATTGCTATAATATAAGAATTGGTGAACATTGAAATATTTATACAAGCTGATGCAAAATGAAATAAATAGAACCAAGAAAATAATATACATAATGACAAAAACAATTTAAATGGAAAGAATAAAACAACTGAAATGTAATGTTGTGGAATTATAATAACCAAGCTTGGCCCCCCCCCAAAAAAATACCATGAGAAGACACCTTGCTTTGCAGAAATAAAGGACCAGGTCTGTGAGATATTGCAGACAATATCAAACTTAATTTGGTTCTTTAGTTTGGGGTGTAAACATTTGGAGTATCGATACTTTTTTTTAATGTAAATCATTTTTTAAAAATGCATTTTGTGTGTTTCCTCGTCTTATTGAACAGAAGGCAGTGAATCTAAACAAAGCTTCTTGGTGATAATTTAGGTTCATAAATATGAATATCATTAATTCTCTTTAAAAACTTTTAAAGAGTTTAAGTAAATCATAGACCTTTCCCTCATAAGCAATCTAAAAATATGTGTTCTTTAGGCTGTGATAGAAAACAGTAATGCCCTCGAGACCTAAAGGTTTCAGGGACCACACACATTTCCTATCATGCCCAGATTCTCAGTCCTGGCTTCCTTTACCACAGCAACATTATGCCAATTAGTTAGATGTCTGCTAGGATCTCTGATTCCCCCGAATTCTAATATCACTGAAGAAGAGAGTGCTCTAAGCCAAAGTGACATACCGCCTTAAGATTTGGAAAATCAATGGAATGGGTCAAGCACAAAATTTTTTATTTCCATCCTCCCAATATTGAACTTTATGCCCCAAAATTGCCAAGCTCCAAAGAAGTTACGTTGTTCTCATATTTATCCACATTCTTCTTCACACACTTACCCTCCTCCAAGTTAACTCTCCCCACACTTGTTCCCTTAGCCACTATTTTATTTCAGTCACTAATCATAAACATATGCACAATTCACATTATATCACCACCCAAGCACCAGAACAAACTGGAAGAGGGCTTTGGTCTCACTATCAGCATCAAAGGAACACTGATGTTCTGTGCACATTCTGAAAGGATCATTCAGACCACATCTTCCTCTCCTCCACAATATAGATCTGCCTTCTCAACTTTAGTAGATTGGTGAGATATACTAAATGGTCCTTGGGTCTGGGTGGCTCTTGATTGCTTGGACTTCTTAAGCCTGGTGTCCCCTTATAGACATTCTTGTTTATTTGATTCTTCCCTTCTTTTTAACCTATCAACTGTTGCTGCTGTCTAGGTGCCTTTCTGAAGCGGTGATCCTTCTCCTTCCTTCTCATGGAATATTCACTTGGGAAGCAGAGAACCAAGCTGGATAGAAAGGGGTCTTAAAAATCTGCAAACAGTAGCTTTTTTTTTAAATAGCAAGAGTATCTCCAAAGACCAAATGTCATGGGTCTGACACGGACTTTGGATGTTCAAAATATTCTTTCCCATCTTTCCTAGTTCTTGACCATCAAATAATCAATTGAGTAAGTGCACTAGGAATTGAGGATACAAGTACAAAGAAAGAAACCATTAATGTTGATAAAGAGCTTACTTTTTAATGATACAGACTACAAGAACATATTATATATGTTGTTCATTTATTCAGTTGTGTTCAATTTTTCATGCTCCCATAGCTACCCCTGAGATTTTCTGGATGAGAATACTAGAAAGGCTTACCAGTTCCTTTTCCAGTGGTTCCTTTTCTCAGGTAATAAGAGATTAAATAACTTGCCCAGAGCCACACAGATAGGAAGTGTCAGAGGCTGGATTTGAACTCAGATCTTCCTAACTCCAGGTCTGGTGCTCTTAACCATTGAACCACAGTTGTTTCTATGTAAATATATACTTTGTAAATATAAAGTAAATTAATACAAATACATACAAAGTAGTTAAATTCAAGGGAATTTGGGAGGAATCATTAGCAGTTGAGGGAATGAAGAAAGGCTTTGCTTGTAGAAGACAGTGCAAGAGCTTCACCTTAAAGGAAGAAAGAGGCTCTGTGAGTCCTGGGTAAGGAGAGAATGCATTTCATGGATGTGAGATAGCTAGTGCACAGCCACACTATATGAGGAACAGAGAAAGCCTATATTTCCCAAAGGTATCAAATGCCAGAATAGTTGGGATGTGGATGGTTTATTAATGTCATTGGTCTTGACAGCAGAAGAATGTGTATGCAGAGAAATAGATGATGGTAGGAGAGACCACCTGTAGGTAGAGCCTCCATGATGGGAATGGACCAAATTACCAGATGCTGACATGGGCAGTCAGAGAGGAAAGAAGAAATAATATGGAATGAGAGAAAGGCCTTTAGTCTAAAGATCCAGGTTCAAGTAACCTGCTTAATTGCTCAGCCACTTATTAAAAGTAAAACCTTGAGTGCCCTCTTTAGCCTCAGTTTCCTCATCTATAAAATAAGGACAGTAAACATCAGACAGGTACCATGAGGAAAGTACTTCATAAATCTTAAAGCACTACAGAAAAGTGACTAAAATTTTATTTATCTATGAGACAAGTCCTTTTTTTAAGCAAGCAGGAATCAAAGCTTGTCATGGCAAATAATTTGCTTGTCAATAAGCAAAACTTAAAGAGGGAATTCTGAGCTACCATGTTGAGTGAAAACACAGAGTAAAATGGGGAGAAGAGGCTAGATTTAAAAAGCCAGAAACAACAAAGGCCACAGATACTGGCAGTGTCCATGATGGCCCAGCTGCACTATTGTTGTTGTTCAATCGTTTTTCTGTTCTGCCCAACTCTTTGTGATCCATTTAGGGTTTCTTTGGCAAAGATACTGGAGTCCCTTGTTCTTCTCCAGCTTATTTTACAGATGGGGAAAACTGAGGCAAATGGGAAAGTGGCTGGTACAGAGTCACACAGATAGTATCTGATTTTAAACTCATGTCTTCTTGGCATCTAGCTGCCCTGAACTGCACCTTTACAATGGAATATTTTTTGAGGTCCTATGCCTTTTGGTTCTTTGCTCTGACAAAAGGTAATGTTTCTGGGCTAACTGTATTTGCAAAATTAAAGAATCTCAGAATTGGAAGGGGTCTCTAACTAGTGCTATGTGGCACAAGTATTTGAATCTTTCCTCAGATATTTCATAACTGTGTGATCCCTGGAAAAGTCACATAACTAAGACTGTAAAATGAGGATAATATGAGCACCTATCTCACAGAATAGTTATGAGCATCAAATGAGTTAACATATGTAAAGTCCTTTATAAACCTTAAATATATATAATATGTATGTATATATACTATTATTGATATTAGTATTATAATCTCAGAGATTATTTAGTTCAACCTTCATCTAAACAGAAACTGGCATATCGCTACAGCAAAAATCTTCAGGAAATGCCATATAATCTTGTTTTTAAGAGACAGTACGTAAGGGAAGGAAGAGGGATTGAATAGTGCACTCAGAGTCCACAACTTCATTGGAGAAAATTAAATTCTACTTGAAAGTATCCACATAAATTGTGGCATATAATGGTGATGAAATACTATTGTGATATGATGAACTGGATGATTTCAGAAAGACCTACATGAACTGATGCAGAGTGAAATAAGCAGAACCAGGAAAACATTGTAAACAACAATATTGTGAAATGATCAAATGTGATGAAACTTTGCTACTAACAGAAATACAGTGATACAGGATGATTCAAAGGAACTTATGAAAAAGAATGCTATCCAATTCCAAAGAAAGAACTGTTGGAGTAGAAATACAAATAAAAATATATGATTATGGCTTTAGTTCATGTGCCTCTGTTTCCAGATGACTTATTTTGCTTTTTAAATTCTTTTCCCAATTGTCTTTAGCCTCTCTTAATTGTTTTTTGAATTGTTTTTTTAAGTTCTTCCAAAGCCTTTGTCCATTTCACTGGAATTTCTGTGTTTTTTCTTGGTGTTCCTCTATCATCCTCTGTTCTATTTGCTCTTTGTTTATTACCTGGATAGAAGGTGTCAATTGTGATTTCTTTTTTCTTTTTCTGTTGTTTACTCATATTTTTTTCCTTCTTTCCCTCCTTTCATTGGCTGTAATCTTGCTCCTCTGGTTATTTGCTAGATCTGTGGGTTGGGGTCTTCTGTCCTGAAGGGGCTTCTTCTCTGCTCTGTTGATTTGACTAGATTAGGCTGATGGAGTATTAATGAGCCCTGAGGTCAGATCTTCCCTAGCTGGCAGCAGAAGCTGAATGTGTAGGTGAAGATATGAAGGCTGGAGGGAGCTGGGCTTTCTGCCCTCTTACAAGGGTTTCTGTAGTGGTTGCCACCTTTACCCTGGGAGCTTAGTCAGCAAAGCTCTCAGCACAGTCAGTGGAGGAGGGGTGTTGAAGATTGAGTTTCCCTGCCCTCTAAAGGCTTCTTATTTGCCCTATTGATAAGATTAAGCCATGGTGGAGCCTAGAGGCCAAAATCTCAAGAAGAGGGGGCAAGGAGCAAGATGAAGAGTTTTGGTTGTGACTAGGCTGCCATTTTTGTGCTTCTCCTCCAGCTGCTGACTGTGGTCATCCCTGAGCCTGGCACAACTGTGCCAGCAAGGCACTCCTTAGCCCAGAGATTGCAGCAACTGCTGGAGACTCAGCACAGTAAGTAGGGGAGGGGTCCTGAGACCTTCCTTCTTCCTTTTCCTTAAACCCAAGAATTAAGCCTTTTTGTGTATACCCTTTAAGTTGAATCCAGTAGGAGGGTCCCCTGGCTCTGTCCTGTTGTTACATTTTGTTTTTTGTCCCCTCAAAGCACTTTGTTATTGATTGGTGTGGAAGGGTTTTCACAGAGGTCTGGACTTTTGCTGAGTCTAAGTGGCCATCTTGACTCTGTATCTCTGGGGGTTTGGTTTTATAAGATTATTTACTTACAAAAATGAATAATATGGAAATATGTTTTGTGTGATTAATAAAAAAAGAGCTTCCATGTAAGGCAGCAAGCAAAGGAGAAGGTCATGCTAACACATTTTTTTTAAATTCACATTTCTATAATATTTTATAAAATTCTTTTTTACAACAACTCTATGAAGTAGGAAGGACAATGTACAGAAAGCAAAACCCTAGATTGAGTCAAGAAGAGCTGAGTTCAAATTCAACCTTAGAGACTTAATAGCTGTGTAATTCTGGGTAAGTCACAAATTTCTCTCTGCCTCATTTGTAAAGTGGAGGTAACAATAATATCTTCCTCCCAGGGTTGCTGTCAGAATAAATTGAGATATTTGTTAAGTGCTTTGCAAACCTTAAAGAGCTATGTAAATTCTATTAACAATAATAATAATAAACAGACAAGGAAACTGAAGTTCAGAGATTTGAAGGCATGTAATCACACAGTCAGTAAATGATGGAGAGTTACCAATTGAAACCAGATCTCCTAACCCCAAGTCCAATACCCTTTTCTACTATAAATTAAGATGTTGAGTTTTAAGGATTATTTCACTTTACGGACAGTGTGCCAAAATTCCACTCCCCACATACCATGTGTCTCTGAGCTATGTGAAAATGCTATAGTAGAAAAGAAAAATCATCAGAGTCAGAAGACAAGGGTTCAAATCCTAACTCTTCTGCTTACTGGCTGAACGACCTTGGGTGAGGCCATTGCCCTTTCCATAACTTTGTTCCCTCAGTTATGAAATGGAAAAAAGAATAATAATATCAGCACCATCTACTGTAAGGTATTAAACAAAATAATTTGAATAAAGCCTTTTTCCAATCATGAAGCTCTATATACATATGAATTATTTGGAAGTTTGGAATATGCATTTGGAATGGACCCTGGAAATCATCCAACCCAGGAGTTCCTAAACTTTCTGTGGGTCCCAGACCTCTTTGGCAATCTGGTGGAGTCTATGAAATCCTTCTCAAAATATGTTTTTAATACAAAAAAACAAAACCCTTAGGATTACCGAGAAAAATAATTATAGTTATCATAATCTTGTCTAAAACCAAGTTCAGACATCTCAGGTTAAGATTCTGATCCATTTAAAGCCCCAAATTTTAGAGATGATAACACAGAGCCAGAGAGGTAAGAGAGCCATCACCAAGACACCCTGACAGAAAGTAATGGAGCAGGAGCTCTCATTCCAAGTCTCCTCATTCCTAGTACCTTCTTCCACTAATATTAAAAGAGTATAGAACAGAATAGTAATTCTGAGTTGGAAGCAGAATTAAAGCTCTCTAAGTTTCAGTTTCTACCTATAGCAAATGAGGGAATTGGACCAGATGGTCCCTAAGGTCCCAGAGTGCTGGACTTAGAGATAGAGAACTTGGGTTCCAATCTCACTTTCCTGTGAGACTTTATATAAGTCACTTCCCTTCTCTGGGTCTTACTTTCCTCACCTATAAAAAAAGGGGCTGGACCAGAATCTTTATTTTGGATGTTCCTTCCAGCTTTAAATCTCTGCTTCCTATGATCCTATGATTCTAGCTCTAGCTTGCCATTATTATTGCCCTGAGTTTGAAGATGTCAAAATGTATCCTTGGGAAATGTATCTTAGACATGCCATTCTCCACTTATTAGCAAGACTGAAGGAAAAAAGTCTAGGGTTTTTTATTTTTCCTGATCAAGTAAAGGCCCTGCACCCCCACAACTAGAGATAGTTCCTAAGGCAGAGCAGCATGCCAGTCTAACCCTGCCTCAGGCTATGATTTCGGATGTAAGCCTTCTCTATTCCTGGGCAGCAGATGGCTGGCAGCTATGGCCAGGTTTCATTTATCTCCTTCACATTACTCCAGCCAAGAAACCCTCAGTAATTACTGCAATCGTCCTTAAATTAAATAAGGGTTAATAAAATCAGGACTGACAAAGTACCACACAGGAGAAAAGATGAGACAACCTGTGGGACAAAGGGATTTTGATAAGACAGTTTCTCCCTATGCCATAGCCTAACTGGGTTTGTTTTCCTGCACCACCCACCCAAAGGATCCTCGCTCTGCAAGCATCTGTCATCTGATTTTTCTCTTTCTGGAAGGTGCATGATTTTTTTAACCCTTCCTCACCTACCCTCACTCTAACCCTAGAATCTAAGCAGGTGGGAGTTTGTTTTTTTGGAGGTGAGGGGCAAGAGAAGAAACAACTTTCTTTTACAAGGGACACCTCAGGTGCAATTCATTCAGAACCTCCTTTCTCCTTCCCACCCCCCCCAAAGATGAATACAAAACAACTTTAATCTTTATGGATATTTCTGATGAGACATTTTCCCTGGAGATGAAAATAATTTAAGTTTGAATTGCAATTCTTTTCAGAAAAAGCCCCCCCCCCCCAGTGGCACAATCTCTATTTCCAATTTGAGATTCTAGGATTTAAAACGAAGGAAATATAGACATGATTGAGCTCACTTTACAGTTGAGGAAACTGAGGGGAAGAGAATTACTCAAGGTAATACAGTATTACTTAAGTAACTCCAAGCCAGATTCGTCCACACAAAATCCAGGAGGAACACCAGTCTGTGTTATTGTAGATTTAGATTTCAATGATACCTTGTTGTTGTTATTTAGTCAATTCAGTTGTGCCTGACTCTTTATGATCCCATTTGGGCTTTTCTTGACAAAGATACAGAGTGATTTATCACTTCCTTCTCCAGCTCATGTTACAGATGAGGAAACTGAGGCAAACAAGGATAAGTGATTTGTCCAAAGTCACATACAAGTGTCTGAGGCCAGATTTGAATTCAGGAAGATCAATCTTCCTACCTCCAGGCCCAGTACCCAATTACTGTACCACCTAACTGCTCCAGTGATGAGACTTTTGAAATTACCTATTCTAAATCCTTCATTTTACCAATGAGAAAATAGCCCCCCAAAAAGGTTAAATGACTTGGCTGAGATCACATAAATAGGATTTAAGTGCCAGTAGTGAGTGGGGTTTTAACTTTGTTTTCATTCCTCACAAATGCCCAACTTTCCACCCAACTCCTTCCCAGCCTCACCAATTACCTTGCTAGATACACTAGAGATCATATTCTGGGGGAGCTTCCACCTTGGGCCCCTCCTTTACTGACTGGTGACTGCCTCTACCATCTTACTATTTCAGGATGTCCCTGGTCATGCTTCACTTCACTCCCTACTCAGACTATCCCTCCACAGCCTCACAACCTCACCGTTTCCTTTTCTTGATCTTCGGGTCAGCTTGCTGGACAGAGAGGGGCACATGGTCCCATTCAACCTTTCCTATAAATTTCTAGACCAGCACTCCCTTCCCCACCTATCACTCCCCAAGGTTCTTGCCTCACCCATTAGAATATAAGCTCCCCAAAAGCAGACATTATCCTTGCTTTTACATCTGTAGCTCTTAGCTCTTAGCACAGTGCTTGGGACATAGTGTTTAATCATGTTTCCTTCATCACAGAATATTATGTATTAAAAATATCTGCATTTGATTTTCCCTAATGGAATGTAAACTCAATGAGGACAGAGTCTGTCTCTCAGCCTATCACTCTTCTTTACCTACTCATCATTTAATAGAAACTGAGAGTGTGTAACTACCAAGCTGCAGCTCAGCCTGAAACATTCCATAATGAGAAAGACACCTCATCTTTTACTACTCCAATGACCCCCATCCCGAGACTAAAGACATAGCATAGCATGTATGGGAAGGGATTTCCCTTCCCTATTAAAGCAATAGCTCGGTCAGTCATTTCAGTCATGTCTGACTCTCTGTGACCCTATTTGGGGTTTTCTTGGCAAAGATACTGGAGTGCTTTACCATTTCCTTCTCCAGTTCATTTTACAGATGAGGACCTGAGGCAAACAGGGTTTAAGTGACTTGTCCAAGGTCACACAGCTAGTAGGTGTCTGAGGCCAGATTCTGAATTCAGGAAGTTGGCTTCCTGATTCCAAACCTAGCTCTATCCACTGTGCCACTCTCTCAGTGAGAAAATTCCCTATATTAATGGACATCAGTAACTGCTTAGCAATTTATAATCTGAGAGACCTACCTAGAGCACTAGGAGCTTAAGTCATTTGCTGAGAGTTTGTGGGAGGCACGACATGAACCCTGCTTATGCTGATTCAGTGGCCACTGCGCTTTGTTGACACTAACATACACACATTTTATAAATGAGGAAATCAAGGCACAAGGGTATTAAAGCTATTTGTCTGAGGTAAAACAGGTTGCAAATGGGAAAACCAGAAGTTGGATCTGAAGATCCTAAAAGACATTCAGCTTCAAGCCCAGAGCTCTTCTCTCAGCCAAGCTGCCTAACCTTAATACTAGGCAGATCTGTGTTTTTGTTTTGGGCTTTCTAAATGACCCTGAATCTTTTAACTTTCTAATGTTCTTGTCTAGGGCATGAGCTGGTATGAAAGACCTCTACTGTCACTCCCTTAGACTCCTACTGCCAGTAGAGAGTGGGGGTGGAAGGAGTGGGTGGAGAAAAAGTAAGAATAAAGGAAAGCAGGTTGTGTCCCCTGCTGTTCCATCCACATTTAGTAGCTTATTTTATGAATTTTCCTTTTAGAGAAAGGCGCCCTGGCATGGAACCCTTTCTGAAAGCCAAGGATCCAGGAGGCTGTTCCTCCCTTGTACAGAGCTGGAAAGGAAGTGGTTCAAGACCAGCTTCCTCTTTCCTTCCCAGAACCATTCATCTTCACTCAGGTAGGAAGCAAGTTCAGAGAAGGGAAACAGATACAAGAAGGAGGAGAAACCATTTGGAAACCAATGTCATAAAAAAGGAAGATGGAGAATGCCATAGCAACCCCTCAACTCTGCTCTTCTGAGTTTCTATTGCCTAAGTCCCAGCAATGTCAGAGGAAGACCAAGAAGGGTGGTAGCAATCTTTTGGAAAGCAATATCAGATTGGATCATAAGATTTTAATCTAAAAGGAACCTTAAGAGGTCATTTAGTCAGAATCTTTTTGTCTTGGCAATTTGGTGAAGCATTATGGATCCCTTCTCAGAATAATATCGGTTTGGTTTTTTTATGCCCAAAACAAAATATATAGGATGACAAAGGAAACAAATTATACTGAAATATAGTTATCAAAATATTTTTTAAACAAGTTCACATAACCTAGGTTAAGAAATCCTGATTTTAGTCCAATGTCTTCATTTTCAATTTGAGATCTTGGAAAGAGAAGAGATTTGCCCATTGTCAGTCTGGTATCTCTCTTGTACCTTAATTTATCGCAGTTACTCAGAGGTATAAGAGAGTAGAAATGTGACATCACCCCACCTCAATTTCATTTTTTTCCCATTTAGTGGAAGGATATTTGAACATAACAAACAGGAGACCTTTGCTCAATTCTTTCCTCTAGAAACTATTAGTCTTTTAAACTGTACAACTCTGAGCCTCAGCTTCCTCCCCTATAAATGGAAAGAATAATATTAGTGCAATCTTATACCTTAATTCTGATAGGTTGGTGGTACAATGGATAGAGCACTAAGTTTGGAATCAGAATCATCTTCGCAAGTTCAAATCTGGCCTCAGACACTTGGTAGCTATTCTTCTCTGGGCAAGTCATTTAACTTTGCCTCAGTTTCCTCATTTATAAAATAAACTGGAGAAGGAAGTAGCAAAACCCTCCAGTATCTTTGCCAAGAAAACCCCAAATAGGGTCACAAAGATTTGGACACAACTGAAATGACTGAACAACAACAAACATGAAGCAATAGACAGAGCTCTGTGCCTAGAGTCAGGAAGACCTAAATTCAAATCTAGATTCACACTTGCTGTGTGACCCTGGACAAGTCACTTAACCTCAATTTCCTCATCTGTAAAATGAGTTGGAGAAGGAAATGACCATCTACTCTTCACCAAGAAAACTCCAAATGGAAGCAGCCAGATGTCTCAATGGATAAAGAAACAGATCTGAATTTGGGAGGACCTAGCATCAAATCTGCTGCAGACACTTCCCTAGCTATATAACCATAGGTGAGTCACTTAACCCCAATTACCTAAACCGTATCACTTTTCAGCTTTGGAACCAATACTTAGTACTGATTCTAATAGAGAATGTAAGGGTTTAACAAAAAAATCAAATGGGACCACAAAGAGTGGCACACAAATGAAACAAATGGACACACACATACATTAACTTATAGGGTTATTAGGAGAAAAGTCCTCTGTGAATGGTAGCATGTTCTACAGACAGGAGCTCTTTCTATTTCCACTCTGGTTGGATTAATTTTATTCTTCTACTAACTGTACTCTTATTCTTGCTTCCTCACTCACTTAGAACTCGTGTTCATCTCTCCTGAGAGTTGTAATCAGCTGTGTACACATCTGTTGCTTCTACTCTTTGTGTCACCGTTTCTTCCAGGATCTCAATCTTATGGTTTGTTAAACCATAAACTAAATTTCTAAACTTTGGAAGTGTCACTTAGTACAACTCCCTCATTTTAAAGATGAAGAAAATGAAAAGGAGAAATGATTCACCCATGATCAAAGTCGATTAACTTGAGTCTGTCCTGGTTCCCCCAAGTGGCTGTACAGTCTTTGAGATTGGGGATTCATCTTCTGTTAAGAATCATCAAAGGAGACTAGATTTTGATTTAGAGCTAAAAAGGATTTTAGAGGCCATTGAATCCAAACCAACTTCATTTTACAGAGGAAGGAAATGAGGCATTGAGAAGTTCAATGATTTGCAAAGCTAGCTTCACTATCTGTGTAACCCTGGTCAGGTTATTTAATCTCTCTTGATCTCAGTTTCCTCATCGGTAAAATGGAGATAATAATGGCACCAATATCAGAGGGTAGTTTTGAGGGTAAAATTATATAATATTTTAAAGTGCAAACTTTAAAACACTACATATATGTATAAATATATAATTTCATGTATAATCATATATAATATATAATAAATGTGTGAATAGATTTGTAAGCCACCATCATCATCATCTTCGCAATAGCTAGTCAGTGTCCAAGTCAGGACCAGAGCTTACAACTTTCAGTACTCCATCCACTATGACATCTTGCCTAAACCTTTGTCCAGTAGATAATGCCTTTACCATCTAATCTTCCTTGTCTATGTAGTCTATATTCATCTGTCAAATCCCAACATATATTCTCTCTTTCATAAAATCTTTTCTAGTTGCTCCACCTATAAATGCTTTTTTTCCCTTCTAATAGGATCTCCAGTAGTGTTTCCTCCTTTTCTAGTCACTATGTGATGTCTTAGCATTATTTCAACCACATTGTCATTTGTGTGCTTATTTTTTTATCCCCACATAGATTAGGATCACGTCTTATGCTTCCTTGGATTCTTCACAATGGTATCTCTCTGATGTGGGGAAATTGCTGGAGGTTGAAGTCCTGGCTACATATATTTCATGGCGATTTGGTGGGGTAGTGATATACATAGGGTGGGGGGATGATCAATAAAACATTTTTAAAGATGTCTATAGGAAAGGGTGGGAAGGTACCAAAGTCAAAGTTATGACTAAAGAGCTATGGAGGGGCAAAGGGAATATCTTAGTTCAGCTGAGAAAGGCCTCTTCCATTCATTTTCACCCTCACGTAAACTTCTACACTCAGACAGCACAAAGGCTTCATACCCAGATTAACCATCAAATGACAAACAAGAGAACCTTGGTTTGTCTGTTTACAAAGTACTCTTACAAGTACATGATCACATCTGATCCTCCTGACAACCCTATGCTGTCAATGATTAAGTAACGCTATTCCCATGTGAACAGAAATTCTGATGAAGAAGTGAAATACCCAAATATATATATATATATATATATATATATATATATATATATATATATATATATCTCCAAGCAAAACAAATTAATGAATTGGTTATATCCTCCCCACTTCCCCCACCAACAATATGAATTCCCTATTGAGTTGTTTGGATATTTTCATTTGCTATACATTCTTATTTATTAAACTGTGAAGGTCTAACAATTATAATCATTGTACAGTTTGCAAAAGAAGCAATTCTTCAGTTACACAGTCTAGAACAATAGAGACAGCTGCTGTTAATCATTCCCATTTAATTATCTTTATGTGGCGGCAAAGAGAGTTAGAGGCAGGATGGTGGCTGAAGAAAGAACATTCAGTGTAGAGTTAAGAAATCTCAGTCTGCATTGGGCTTTGAGGCTAGCTGTGACCTCAGTGCAATGGAAGGAATATTCACTGTATGGGATGTCTCCAGAAGTCTTCGTGTATTTGGGGACACTCAGGATTTTAGAATTAGAGGAGGAGGATCTAGGTTTGATTCCAGTTTTTCTACTTTCTACTTAGGTATACAATGATGCATTCCTAAAACATGTATTTAAATCAAATCGTGTATTTATGTACACAGACTTATATTTTAAATTCACTAAATGTACTCACTTTTATTTAAATGAATCCAATTGTGAATCCTTTTGTAGAATGAAGAATTCCTTTTACAAAATTAAAAATTCCTTCCCAATTTATAGAGGAAGGCAATACATTGCTATAGAAATAATAATGGTTCAGAAATCAGAAGGACCTAAATTCTAATTCCTGTCCCTGAGCTTATTGCCAGGGTGACACTGGGTCAGTTACTTTACCTCTCCCAGTATCAGGACCCTCATCTGTAAAAGGAGAGGGTTGGGTTGAATGACCTCCAAGGTCAGTTTCTAATCTATGATCCTAAATCACTGAACCTGTCTTGGACTGCATATCTTTATCTTCAAAACAAGGATGGTTAGAATGTTTATATTAGGAACAGCTAGGTGGTTTAATGGTTTAGAGAGGCAGACCTGGAATTGGGAGGATATAGAGTCAAATCTGGCCTCAGACACTTCCTTGCTGTGTGACCCTGTGTAAGTCACTTGACCTCTTAGAACCGATATTTTGTAAGGATGGGATTTGTGCAAGGGGGATGGGACCAAAGGAGCCAGAGAAGAAGGCAGTTGGTGACAGTTGCTGACAGCTAAAGCCAGAGGGATTCTGGGAAATTCTCCAGAGGAAGAAGAAGAGGAGGAGGAGGCTTCCAGCCGAGGAGACATCCCAGCTCAGATCCAGTCCTGGGGGCTTCCTAAGGATCTTCCAATGGAAATTGAAACCCTGATTCCCTGATAAAAGCCATTCCATCACATCTCACCCATCAAGATTTCAACCATCTAGTCAGCTAAGTTTTCGGACTCCATTTTGGGAGCAATTTCTTAGTCTCCTTCTCCCATTACCCAGCCTTGCTGTGAGACCCTTTCAGGTCTAACTTACAATTATAGAAAAGGATAGAAATAGGAAATAGAAATAGAAACAGAGGGAGAAGAGAGTACCCAAAATCCCTCTGCCCTTCACCCCTTTCCCCAATCCCTGAATTGCAAATAGTAAAAGTCATTCATTAGTCAGATAGTGTTCCAGAGTGCCTGAGAGACAAAGAGGGAGAAGGGAACCACAGCTTGGTCTGGCTGCCTGCATCTTGAAGCCAGACCACCCACTGTGAAATTAACTGATTGGGGGGAGGTTTGTGTAAACCCCATCCTTATTCAGAATTGGATTGGGGTACCACATATCTTGTCTTATAGGGAAGCCTCACCCCCAACTCCTGTGGGGTGGCATGACCATCCAGGTCACCCAGTTTCGTGTTGACACCCCCTTAAAGTCTCCCAGTGTATATGCGGCCCCAAGGGAGAGCTGGAAGGGAGATTCACCATATAGACTCTCTATCTCCCCTTCAATCAAACATTGGTTATTGGCTTCTTTATTATTACATGTGTGACCCTGTGTAAGTTACTTGACCTCTTAGAACCGATATTTTGTATTGGTTCTAAGATAGAAGGTAAGGGTTTTAAAAAGAAAAAGAATATTTGCATTACCTTTCTCACAGGGATGGCAGGAAAGCACATTATGAACCCAGTTACAGCAGTATATGAATGTGAGCTACAATAACAGCAATACTTCCTACTGAATTGTTCAGTGATGATGTATGGTGCTTCATTTCTCATGAGGGGCTTGAACTGGATAATCTCTGAGATCCCTTCCAGCTCTAAATCCTTCATTCCTACATGCAAGAGCAACCACATCTGGGCTGGACTACTTTTTCATATTAAATGAATTCATTCAGAATTCAATGAATGAAAACAACCACAAAACATTTATTGTTTCACATAGCCTATACTGACCTGTTTTAAAGTATTATTCTATAAATAAACCAAATATTTCCTTTATTTTTTTCTTTCACTCTAACATAGAGTCTCCAAAATACAAAAATGCATAAGTTGGTCTTTATTCTAATATTTTCAAAAGCTATTTTTCAAGTGAAAGTGAAGTCACCACTGATACAAATTCAGCTTCCATCATTTTATTGAATCTATACCATATTCTATCTGTATATAACACACTAGACTATTTCCAAAAAGGAATATTTACTTTCAAAGGTTTAATCACAAATATAAACATGACAGGCATAATCTCCCTTCCCCCTGAACCACCTCAGTCTCTGGGTAGGGAAAGGGATTAAGTATTCCCATTGAACACCATCTCAATTCCAAGTACAAACCCCACCCCATTTGGTGGCCCAAGTCCCAGACAAGGCTTCCATGCTGGAATGCCTGACTACTACCCCAGCCCACCTGAGATCTTGCCAAAAAGATGGTAGAAAGAAAGCCACCAGTCTTGGGTCTTATCAGTTTTAATGATGCAAGCATCCAATCAAGGAAGTTACTTCACCCAAGTGGTAGGTGCCATGTTAGGAAATCTAATCATGCTCAAAGTTGAATTACATCTATAAAATTGCTAAAGGTCTCTGTAACATTTAGGAATAGATAAATCTGTGTTTTAAGAAATCCAATGGTAGGTATCTTTGTACATGTAGAGGAAATGGCTGTTGGAAGATGTTCACTCTTCTGTTTTCACCTAAAAACTGCCACCATTACCATTAGGCTTTCCATTTCACATCATCAGAGGAATAAATGAGTGTCTGCACAAAATATTCTTGGTTTATGTGTAGCTCTTAGAGTTGATTGTCCTTTCTTAAGATGTGGCATAGGATTATCCCAACTCATGTTGGGCCTGAAGAATTGATAACTGTAGGGTCAAGCTTATAAAATTACAAGATCCTTAGGAAATACATAAGCCAAGAGGCATTTTGATAGAGGTTAAATTACATCAGATGTGGAGTCAGATAACTTAGATTTCACTGATGGCTCTATCACCTCTAAGATGTTTAATTCTTGCCAAATTGGTCTCTTGGTGGGGTTGGATGTCCTCACTGGAAAAACACACTGACAAAGAAGAGGGAGATGAAACTATTTCACATTCATGTACTGTTTTATATCTTACATAGTACTTTGTCTGTGCAACCTCACTTTTTTTTAAGGTATCCCCATTTTGCTGTTGTTGTTCAATTGTTTCAATTGTACCCAATTCTTTGTGACTCATTTGGGATTTTCTTGGCAAAGATACTAGAGTGCTTTGCCATTTCCTTCTCCATTTCATTTTACAGATGAGGAAACTGAGGCAAACAGGGTTAAGTGTCTTGCCCAGGGTAACACAGAGAGTGTCTAAGGCCATATTTGAACTCAGACCTTCCTGACTCTAGGCCTAGTGCTCTACCCACTGTGCCACTAGTTGCCCATCCCCATTTTACAGGTGAGAAAATAAAGACTGAGCAATGAAAAATTAAACCAAGATCTTATGCTTACTAAATGACAGTCACAATAAACACCCAAATCTTCCTGAGTTTTTTTGTATGTTTTTGCCCCACTACCACTTATAGGCAAGAGAATAACATTTGCTTTGCTTTCTTACTACTGTTGTGAATGCTAAATAAAATAATATCCACAAAACACTTTTAGCTATAAAATGCTATATACATTTATGCTATTTTTCAAATTATAATCAATAAACAAGAAAACCACCTGCCAAATATTATTTCTTGGTGCCAAAAAGAATAGGACTAGGTAAAACAATGTTTCAGGGCATAGTTATTTCTTTACCTACAATGTTACAAATGGCAGCTCCTAGCCATTAAATTGATTTAGATTTGAAAGTGTTCCAGGAGTTCATCTAGTTCAACTCCTTCATTTTACAGTAAAAGAAGCTGATGCTGTCGTGGGGTTAAGTGGCCTGCCCAAGGTCAGACATGTGGCAAATAACAGGACCTAGACTTAAGCCAAAGTCTCCCAACTCCAAACCCAGGATTCTTTGTACCATAGTGTTTTGGGTCAATCCAAACCAAGACAATTGGCATTTAAAGTCAGTCTTTACGGAAACCTGAGTTTGTGGTAGGGAATTATATAAATAAACTGGGCTGGATTTGGGGTTGGGATAGGATAGCATGGGCTGGGCTGATGTGAAATACTAATATATCTGAGGTATATAGACTTGAACTATGAAGTTATCAGAGCATACCCTTTGTTTTGCAGCTATTAAATTCTCTGGAGAATTATGAAGTACTAGAAATCTCATTTGAATGGCACAGCATGAGAAGATTAAGGGAGGAGGAAAAAACTGTCTTCAGGGGGGGAATCAAAGGTGAATGGAATCAGCTCACTCCCAAAGACAGACTGACTGTGAAAGATTTTTAAATCCTGAGATATCGTAGGAGAGAAATGAATAAAGCCTTACTTTATTAATTTAATATCTACCTAAAGAAAAAACTTCCTTCTTGTGCCCCCTCCCTCCTGTCTATATATAATGGGAGGAAAAATTAATTTGTGTTTTTTTTAAGTATGCCCCGACCTGCATTCAGAGTTCATCAGTTCTCTTTTGAGGTGAATAGCATTTTTCATCATTAGTCTTTTGGAATTTTCTTAATTAAAGTGACTAAGTCTTTCACAGTTGATCGTCATTACAATACTGCTGTTATTGTGTATAATGTTCTCCTGGTTCTGCTCACTTCATTTTGTTCAGTCCATATCAATTTTCCCAGGTATTTCTGAAACAATCCTATTCATCATTTCTTGAAATACAATAGTATTCCATCACAATCAGACACCATAATTTGTTTAGTTATTCCTCATTTGATGGACATCTCCTCAATTTCCAATTCTTTGCTACCAAAAAAACAAAAACAAAAGCTGCTATAAATATTTTTGTTTAGATAGGTCACAGTCTGTTATAATATGTTATGAGGTAATATATGTAAAGTACTCTGAAAACCTTAAATACCAGCTATTATTGCTATTACATTTGAATTCAACGTTCTACACTACAGTTATTGTTTAGAATGTGTTCTACAATGATTTATAGCACATAATACGTAGCATAAAATAATTCCCACATGTTATCATTTAATTGTATTATAATATTTGCATTAACTTGTATTTGTAATATTATTTTGTCCTATCATTTAGCTCTCTTGAAGGTTATGCTTCTAAAAGTTTTCCATTGGCTCCCTGAGTTGATGCCAGTTTTTTATACCTTCAATTTCTTTTAGTCAAGTCAGGGTCTATTGTTTCCCATTACTAAAGACTTGGATTTTTCTGTTAACCTCTTATTCAGCTATTACAGTTGGTGGTTGCTCCATCTCTTCCAGGATCCTCTTCTTCTGGTCCACATTTTATCAGTGTTATTATTGTTGCTTTAATGGAGTTGTTCCTACTGCTAATGCAGATAAATCTGATCTCAGCATATTAAAGCTAAGTATATAGATTAGTTTTAGTCATATCTATATACATGATCCTGGCCAACACCATCAAGAGGATAGAAATGTTCACCTCCCTACGATTACCACCACAGATCATCAATGCACCAGAAAAGGAGTCCATGATGACAAGCAGAACTTGGTGTCACTCAGGGTGTGACAGAGTTGTACCACACTCCACCTCATATGATTTAATGAGAAATGCAGAGTACCACTGAAGGTCACAGGGAGAAGGCATACTAAAATCATGTCATTCTGTACCAACAGGAATTGGTTCATGTCACAAGGAAGATAAAAGACAGATGAATTTATAATCAAGATCCCATAGGATCACAAACATCTGACCAGGAGGTGGAAATTTTGGTTCAGTGAGTCAATCAATTGTCTACATGCTTGGGCAAAACTGGAAAAAGTAAGTTGATGATGGGGTTAAACTGGCCTTTAGTGAACCTATACCCCAATCCGATTAATCAACAATAGAGGGGAATGGAAGAGAAGCTAGTCTTGAGAAAGGCATCTCCCACTTAGAAGTTCTCTATTTAGAATGAATGACCACTTCCTGATAATGCTAGTATATGATGAATTCCATAGGTCCTTTCATGTGTAAATGAAACCAATCTGGGATGTAACTGAATTCAGAATCACATCCTTAACCTTCACATTCATCTAGTCTGTCTACCAGAGTCACATTTACAACAGAATCAAGATTAGAATTGGAAGGGACTTCAGAGGTCATCTAGGCTAAGCCTTTCAGTTTACAGATGAGGAAACTGAGACTCAGGGAGATTAAGTTGCTTGTCCAGGGTCACCCAAGTAGCAAGCACCAGAGAGTCAGAGGCAAGACTGAAACCTAGATCCTCTAACTCCAGAGGCCTTTTTCTTCAAGATTTCTCATCATGTTTCTATTAAAAAGAAGATTTTATATACAGTTATCCCTTCCACATTATGGGGGTTAGAGGCACAACTCATCCATGATCTGGAAAATCTGCCTAAAAATTTTTGGTCCTCCCTTTCTTTGTACCAGAGAAGAAATCTACATTTTTTTCTCTTTCTTTTATAAGGTGTAAAAAATTGGGTTAAGTATGCATTTTTGAATATCTAAACTTTTCCTCTGTCTGTTGGCCTTCACCTGCCATTCGCAGCTTCCACAATGTCCCAAAAAAAACTCCCATTTAATTTCTTATGCCAACCTGGTATATATTGAAACCATGATGAGGAAAGTTGATATGGAAGGGATGCATCGATAGATAGATAGATAGATAGAGAGATAGATAGATAGATAGATAGATAGATAGATAGATAGATAGATAGACAGACATAGATATAGACAGATATATATATATATGTATATATAAATTACTACATTTAGGATCATGGTATTATTAATTACCAGCATTTTCTTTAAGATGTAGGGAGATCTCCTCACCCATAGATAGGAGATATAGTAGCAAAAAAAAGACAAAGAATGAAAAATTATGGGGAAAACAATAAGGAAATACTGAAAACCAAAGATAATAGAAGCTCCTTCTGGCAGGGGGCAAATAAGCCAACTTTTTGTTTCAGTGGCAAAACTCTGTGACATGAAGTAGGGCCTCCTTACTCATAGAGATATGAACTACAGGAAATTATGGTGGCAATCATTTACAAAGTGCCCACCTCAGAGGAATCTGGGACACCATGAAAATAATAAACACAAAATAGACCAAACTGGGCATGATGCCCAGACTACCAGCCNGATATAGACAGATATATATATATATATATATGTATATATAAATTACTACATTTAGGATCATGGTATTATTAATTACCAGCATTTTCTTTAAGATGTAGGGAGATCTCCTCACCCATAGATAGGAGATATAGTAGCAAAAAAAAGACAAAGAATGAAAAATTATGGGGAAAACAATAAGGAAATACTGAAAACCAAAGATAATAGAAGCTCCTTCTGGCAGGGGGCAAATAAGCCAACTTTTTGTTTCAGTGGCAAAACTCTGTGACATGAAGTAGGGCCTCCTTACTCATAGAGATATGAACTACAGGAAATTATGGTGGCAATCATTTACAAAGTGCCCACCTCAGAGGAATCTGGGACACCATGAAAATAATAAACACAAAATAGACCAAACTGGGCATGATGCCCAGACTACCAGCCAGCCAGCCAGCCACATGGAAAAAAATACACAACATAAACCCAAAACTGCACCAAAAACCAAAAGGAATAGAAAGAAGCTGAAATATGTGAATGTACTGCTTTATTTACTATAGTCCTAAATCAAGGAGAATGCAAATGTTCCTTTGAGTCTTCTTAGTAGAAGAATTCTAAGATGGGCTGGCTACACTCCTTAAGAATCCTCAGAAGTCCAAAGGCCATCACTAGATACATTTCTAGCAGGTAGTTATTTGGCAAGGGACCCCTGATTCTTCCTCAAAAGCCCTATCAATGGTCCACAAGGGCTTTAAGAAGTAAGGATAAGATATTCAGATGGAGCTAAGGAAAGGTCCCACAAAGGACACTGCTCCTGTTTGTAAGCTCTAGCAATCTGTTGTTCCCTTGACCTACCTATTCTGATGCTACTTCTATAGCACAGAGGAAACCCAGAGATTTCCAGGACTGTGTCAATGTAGCTCAAACTCAGAAAATCTTACCAAACTGGAAAGGTTCCTAATACATATCCAGGGAAAATATAGGATTTATTCACTTTATGTGTGTGTATGTGTGTGTGTGTGTGTGTGTGTGTGTGTGTGTGTGTGTGTGTGTGTGTGTGAAAAAAAAAGAGAGAGAGAGAGAGAGAGAGAGAGAGAGAGAGAGAGAGAGAGAAAAGAGAGAAGAAAAACATACTTATCTGACTCATAGAATGTAAGCTTGTTTTAAGCAAGGATTGCTTCATTCTTTGTTCTCATATATAGTGTAATATCTAACAATCTAACACCAGGTCACAGACTGGGATGAAGAGATATAGGGGGTAGTTTGGCTGAGTGGGGCAAGCTTAGAAGGATGTTGGTCAACCTTCTGATGATGAAACTCTCTATATTTGGAAGGGAAACACTTGAACAACAATCAAGCAATCAGCAGGTATTTTTGAAGCACTTAGTATGTGTCAGACACTATAGTAGGTACTGAGGAATATGAGTACAAATGAATGAAGACCGTCTACTAAGACATAAAAGACTATGATCTGCATTGATGAAAGAAGCAACCAACCAGTAAAATTATGAATGCTCAAAATATGAGAGAGAGCATCGATGAGCAAAGTTAATATCTTTGTTGAACAGGAAAATTATCATTATCAGTAAACCACAAACCTATATATCATGAACCCAGAGGGGGAAAAACCTACTTTATTGTAGGGATACTGCCTATCCTATCACTAGGTATGCTCAAAGCCAGCTAATTTCTAGCAAGAGCACCAGAATCCCCCCCTAATAAAACAGTCTGGTACTTCATGATTACCTTCTTTTTATATTTTTTTTAACTTCAGAAACACCTGTGAATTTCAGAAACTCCCCTTCAGGGCCACACTCTGTACCTAAGAAGACAAAGCCTGCTGTTCTCTGCCATGCTGTCTACATTGCCAGGAAGCATCAAACCAAATGAATGGGAAGAGAGCATATGACAGCACAGTCTGTTACCGAGTAACTCCCCAGGAGTCATCCTGGGTGTACCGGAACCTAACTACATTAAAAATAAAAAAGGAAACATTTCTCCCTTGCCAGAGGGAATCCATCTACAAAAAGCTGCTGAGGATGCTACAGTGGGCAAAGTCCTAACGGGAAGGAATGTTATGCCATCATACTGTCCTCTGACCCAACTGTATCCTTCTTGGGGGATGGAGTAAACAGACGAGGTAAGTTCCCATTTCTACAGTGCTTGACAGCTCATGGAGCACTTTCCCTACAACATCCCTACATGGCAGGCAGCACAGAAGGGGCATTGCCTCCCATTATATAGACAAAGAAAGTAAGAAGGGACCAAATGACTTTCCTACAGTCACACATCCAGAGGATAGACTCGAACCCAGAACTGCCTCCAAAACTAGAGTTCTTTCCACTAACTCACAAAGATCAGATGGTCTCTGAAGGGGAACTTGGTCTTTCAACACCAGTAAAAGGTCACTGGTGATAGGACAAATCTCCTTCTACTGATAAAGAGACTCTACAGGTGTTCTGACACAACCAGCTATTTCTAAACAAACAAAGAGCTCTATAAATATTAAATGCATATAGTCACTACATTCCATAAATACTTTAGCTTTGTTCCACGAAGTTAATCTTTAAAGATTTTTTTTAAAAGAGATCAATACCTAGGAGAATATAGACCAAGTATATTGAATTTCCAGACTTTAATTCCAAAAGCTTTTAAGGGTTGTTAGTTACCATACTAGATGCGGTCTTTAGGTGGCAGTGACTGTTACTTGACAACTTTAAAATTAGGATGTACCGAAACTTGCCAAATTGCCTGACTCAACTGCCAAGTTTTTACAATGCCAAAGACAATGTGATTCCATTTTTATTTGTGTAAAACAGTGACACCTAGTGGCAGGGACGGCAAATCACAAAAGGGAAATTTACAAATGCATCCCCCACCCCCACCACTCCCACCTCCTGGGACACCTACCCACACTCCCAAGAGAAGATAGAATGTCTCCACCGGGTTGCTGTTCCTGCCTGTCCAGGTTAGATGTCGATTTGCTACTAAAAAAAAAAATGAAATTTTCCTATTTTAGTCAGGTTCAAATGAGATTGAATGGGATACTATTATTCAGTGTATTGCAAATACTCTTAGCCTATCCTCACCCCATAAATTCGCATTTTCATAGAGATCCCAAATTTTCTGCATGACTATCACTTTCTATCTTGTTCGAATCCATAGGAAAGCGAAAAGATTCCTTAAAGTCCTGGTGAAGAGACTTTGATCAAAGGCACTAGCATAGTTCCCCAATGGCTAGTTGCAGAGCTAAGGCAGCCCAGTAAAAACCCTCACTGTCAGCAGCAGCCTAACTAGCTACTAAAGTGAGCCTTCCATGCTTTCAGAAAAAAGCTCTCCCTGGAACTGTTTGAGGGCAATGTATTCATTCATTGGAATCTTGAACCCTTGGACTCCATCTCCCAAAATTCCTTTTCCCTTTCGTGTGCGTCCTTAACGTTGTTTGTATATAGTTTGGGGGTCTCCTCCCCCTCGCTCTCTCTTCCATGTGAGTGGCTTGGGTGAGTTCCCTCTGGACTTTAGCCTTTTTTTTTTTTTAGTTTCTCTTTTGCCTCGAGTTAAATTTAATAAATCTTATTAAATATAATACTTGGAGTATTGGGTATTCATTTTAAAATCTACATGAACAAACCTGAAATGATAGGGTTGAAGAGTAGAGGGAAACACCTGTATCCCACAGTACTCCCACTACCATGAGCCAGGTAGAGATTTCGCCAAGGTTTCATTGCATCCGATATAACAACCAGGACCCTCTTCCATCAAAACTCTGCCAGATTATTGGAAGTAGAAGTGAACTTTGCTTTCAGCTAAGCTAACAAATGAAAATTCATGGTAAGGAAGTTAGGTCTTTGGTGTAGCAGAAAAGGCTCTGAATTGCAAATCAGGAGTATTGTTTCTGGCTCAAGGCTGTATGACCTTATTAAAGTCTTTCACCTTTCTGGGTCTTAGAAAAAATTCTCTGGTCCAAGGGATCCTAAGTCTTTGTGTGTCATGGACCCCTCAGGCAATCTGGTGAAATCCATGGTCCTCCTTCTCAGAATAATGTTTTTAAATGCATAGTATTTAAAATATACAGGATTTCAAAAGAAATCTCTCATAATGAAAAAGTTATCAAAATATTTTTAAAACAAGCTTGCAAATTTCTGGTGAAGAATTTCTGAAGATCTAGACAAAAGAGACCCCCAGTTAATGGTAGAATGGTAGCAAGTAGAGACATTTTTCTTTCAGTCCTCAGGCTCCTAATCTCTAGGAAAAGGCAAAATAGATGTACTAGATAAAGGGCCTCTCAGGTTCCTTCCTGCTCTGATATCTAAAAAACAGGAAGGGATTATTTTCTTTCCAGAAGGACATTTTCTTCTTTAAAAAGATTCACACTGTATTCCCTTAAATAAGCAAGTTCCCTTAGAGAATTTAAAAATTAATTTATGTAAGTCAACAAATAAGTGATTTGACTTGAACAAGAGAATTTAAAATATAATTCAATTTACATAAACAAAGGAATGAATGTTCTGGCTTAAATGCAATTTTTCAGGAATGAATCATTATACAAACTAAAGTTCACCAGCACATGAAGATGCCCATGTAATTTCCTAACCTGTGTTTTATAGTTTTTTAGCTACTTGATATTAGATGGTGAGAGTCTTTTTCAAATTTTTTTTTTAATTTAAAAGGGGGCAGGTATTGGGAAAGGTTCATATGATTTCTACCTACTAGGAAGGTAGAATTTGGTCTCAAAGATTCCTTCTAGCACTCACATTCCCTGATCTATTTCTTTTTTTCAATATCTGGAAGATAGTTTGCCAATGGGTTTTTGGAAATTGTCCTTCTTCAGCACAGATTCCTCCCACCCCAATCGAGTGGCAGAGGTAGCAAGAGCTTCCCTTTCTCTCTGTGTATTTGGAATGAAAGAGGAATGTACCAGATAGTGTATGTTTATTCTGGCCATGCACATGTTTCATCTGTCACAGCTGTGTGCTGTACTGAGCATGAAATGTTGCAGTAGTCTCTAGTCATGAGATTTTAGGGCACAGTCTGACCACTTGCAACAAAGCCAGGTCCAACAGCTCCTTGATACTGGCCACAGAATTGAGGGAAACAGATGACAAATGACATGAAATCAGAGTCTTTATTGTGGTCCCTGGTCCAGGCAGGCAAATGTACTCAAGGAGGGCCAAAGAAGCCCTGGCTTCAAGGACAGGCTGAACCACAGGGGTAGACCTGGCTTCAGAACAGTTTCTGTGAAAAAGACCTGGGGGTGTTAATGGAGTGCAAGCTAAATATGAGCCAACAGTGTGATTCAGCTGCCAAAAAAGCCAGTGTGATCTAGGGCTGCCTAAATAGATGCTTAGTGGCCAGTTCAAAGAAGGCGGTGAGCCAGCTGTCTACTCCTCATGTTACACTACATCTGAAGCATCATGTCCACATAACAGGGCATCACAGAATCAAATCATAGGAGAGAGTAAAGAGAATTAGTATGAAAAAAAAAGAAGTTCCAAGGATACATGATTTCTGTCTTCAAATACTGGCAACATCCTGGTGCAGAAGAGGAATCAGACTCAGTCTATTTAGCTTCAGAGAACAGAAGGAATGTCAATGGAGAAAAACAAAAAGGAGGAAAATTTCAAGTCAATATATAAGGAAATGTTTTCTGAGCAGAATTTACCAGAATTGCCCAACAATGGAATGGATTCAGTTTCAAGGAAAGAAATCGGAAGGCCACTTGTGAGGGATGGCACAGAGAATTTTTATGTGGGGCGAGAGGCTAAATTAAATGCCTTCCAAGGCCCCTCCAAACTAAAACCTATCACCTAACACATTAACTATCCATCAAGAGTGACCTAGTCTTAAAAGACTTGTACAAAAATATTTATAGCCGCACTCTTTGTGGTGGCAAAAAATTGGAAAATGAGGGGATGCCCTTCAATTGGGGAATGGCTAAACAAATTGTGGTATCTGTTGGAAATGGAATACTATTGTGTTCAAAGGAATAATGAACTGGAGGAATTCCATGTGAACTGGAACAACCTCCAGGAACTGATGCAGAGTGAAAGGAGCAGATCCAAGAGAACATTATACACAGAGACTGATACACTGTGGTACAATCCAATGTAAGGGACTTCTCTACTAGCAGCAATGCAATGATCCAGGAAGAGGACTCGAGGGACTTATGAGCAAGAATGCTATCCACATTCAGAGGAAGAACTGTGAGAGTAGAAACACAGAAGAAGAACAACTGCTTTATCACATGGGTTGATGGGGAAATGATTGGGGGTATTGACTCTAAGCAATCACCCTAGTGCAAATATCAATAGTATGGAAATAGGTCTTGATCACATGTAAAACCCAGTGGAATTGTGTGTCAGCTATGGGAGGGGGGTGGGAAGAGAGAAGGGAAAGAACATGAATCTTGTAACCATGGAAAAATATCCTAAATTCATTAATTAAATAAAATTTCAAAGAAAAAAAAGATAATGGGCTGAAGAAATCAGAGGTAATAATTTCACAAGGAGATCAGGATGTTTCTGTAATGGGCACTTATGAGGGGGATCCAATGGACAACTGCCAAGAAAAGCTATGCCTCTACACTGTTTACTCTGCTAGTATGAACAACACTAAAAGCAGAGCACTCAGGAGGAATCAGGGGCATACATCGCCATGGTTGTGAGCTAAGTAGATGTGTAGACTCATAATATTTCAGAACAGTGACCCAACTAATCCAACCCACCTTTGACTCAAAAGTCTACAACCAGGGCCTGGACAACTACATTTCAGGCAAGTTCAAGTAAGAGATGCCTTTTCCTGTCTGAGTTAGACTCCTTGGTCATTAAGTTTCCTCCAACTCAATTAGGATGACTTGGGCACCTACAAGCTGTGTGACCATGAGCAAGTCACTTAATCTCACTTAATTCTTCAGTTCATTCATTTGTAAAATGGATATAATAATGCCTGTATTAATAATCTCTCCCCATTGAAATTCAAAGGAGGCAACAGATATAAAACACTTTGCAAACCTTGAGGCATTATATAAATGCCAATTACTGTTTTCACAAATATTGCCTACACAAGATGTCTCCAAAATCTCACTAGACACTCTCCTTAAGCCCTTACAATTCAGCTTCTCTTCTTACTATCCTACTTAAACTGCTTTTTCAAAAGTCAATGACCTTGTGGGAACCAGGTGACTCTACATTGAGAGCCAGGCTTAGAGAGGAGAGGTCCTGGGTTCAAATTCCTGGTGGTGTCATCCTGTGCAAGTCACTTAATCCTAAGTACCTAAACCCTTACCTTACTAATGATTCTAAGACAGAAGGTAAAGAGTTTGGGGGGGGTGGTTAAGTCAATGTCTTTACAATGACCAAATTCAAAGGCTATTTCCCCCCTCTGTCATCATCCTCCACCAGCAATTTTGATGCTTTCAAACTCCAACCTCCCTCCCCATAGAAACTCTCTCTCTTCTTTTGAAATTCAGTGACACTCTACTCTGGTCCCCACCTTTTTTTCCCTTAATTCTTCCTTCTCTTTATACGTTACTGGCTCCTCATCCCCTTTTCAAAGTCTTTTTTTCAAAATCTTAATGTGAATGCCTCTGGAGGGTCTATCCTTGACCTTGTCTTCTCTCTTTCTTCTCCTCTACAATTCATCTGTTGCCATGTCATTAGCAATTATCTCTGTGAAGATAGTTTTCAAATCTCTATTTCCAGTCCCAAAGTCTCTTTTGAGTTCCCAACTTGCATTTCAAACTGCCTAAAGGCCGCCTCCATCAGGTCTGCCACCAACAAATCCAACCACAACAAAGCTTGCTCTCTTCCTCTCTCCCAACTAAATGGATATGGTAGGGGAGTGGATACGTGGTAGATGGGGAGGAGAATGAATTGTGTAGAAGGAAAATCAGGGAAGACTGAAGTTACAAATCTGAATGACTATGAAGATAGTGGTACCCTCAACCAAAGTTTGGAAAAGGGACTGTCTTATGAGGTGAAATTAATAAGTCCTATTCTTGGCATGTTAAAGTTGAGCTGATGATGAAATAAGCAAAAATAATCTTGCTTTGGCATACTTTAAAGTCCAGTTCCAATGTGACTTTTTAAGGGAGCTTTCCCTTACACCTAAATATTAATGACCATAAATTTTGGATCTCCTATAATACTTTGTTTTGTATTTGTAACTAGGGGGAGCAGTGAATAATGTTGGCCTTGGAGTCAAATCAAGATTCGTGTTCAAATCCTACTTTGGACACTTACTAGTCGTTGGACCCTCAGCAAGTTAACCTCTAAGCCTCAGTTTCATTATTTGTAAAATGGGGCTAATGATAATGACTACCTAACAGGGTTGCTGTGAGGATCAAATGACATAGCATATATCTAGTATGCTTTACAAACTTAAATGTTATATAAGCTAGTTGTTATTAATATTAGTATTATTACTATGGTTTTGTGGTGTTGTTCAGTCATTTCAATCATGTTCAACTCTTTGTGAACCCATTTAGGGTTTTCTTGGCAAAAGTTCTGGAATGATTTGCCATTTTCTTGTCTAGTTCATTTTACAAGTAAGAAAACTAAGGCAAACAGGATGAAGTGATTTACCCAGGGTCACAAAGCTAGTAAATGTATGAGACTGGATTTGAATTCAGGGCTTCCTAATTCCAGGCTCAGGGCTCTATTCATTGCCTCACCTAACTTCCCTTCACTATGATTCAACACGTAATTCATTATAGCTCTATTCATATCTAAATTGTAAACTTCAAGAAGTCAAGGAAAATGCTTGTATTTCCCTCCACATCTAATATCACTGCACATAAAAGACACTTAGCAGATTGTTTAGTTCTATTACTGATTAAAAATCTTTTTTCAGCACGGTCACTATATCCTACAAAGTATCTTCCAAAAAGAACTTATACTGCCATATTTTCTAAAGGTTGTTGGACCTGGTTAGGTTCCTGTATAGCCATTATTCTCCTCTGAATGTAATAGCAAATTCTCTTATTCCCATTCATCAAACTGGACACTCTCTTCCAAACTAGCTCTAAAGATTCGTTTTGTTTGGCCCTAGAGAACAGAACTAAAAACAATGAGAAGAAATTATAGAGCCAGATTTCCACTCACTGCCAGGGGGAAAAACTTCCCCAACAATCACAACTGTTCCAAAGCAGCCTAGATCCCTACCAATGGAAAATTTCAAGAAGAAGTAGTAGTGGGGCAGCTGGGTGACTCAGTGGAGTTCAAATTTGATCTCAGGAAATTCCTAGCTATTTGATCCTGGACAAGTCACTTAACCTCAATTGCCTAGTCCTTACCACTTTTCTGCCTTGGAAACAATACCTAGTATCAATTGTAAAACAGAAAGTTTTTAATTTTTTTCATTATTACATTTTTTAAAAGAAGCAGCAATAAAAACTACTCATTAAGGATGCTGTTGTAGGGATTTCTATTCAGTTACAAATTGGACTAGAGGACATCCTTTGAGACTACTTCCATTTCTGAGATTCTCTGATTCAATTGTGTTATATCAGGAACATGTTATATGTTGTAATCTTCTAAGAAGCTGGAAGGCCATTTGTTAGGAATGCTGCAGAGACCACTCACATGGACTAGTTGACTACTTAGTTTCTAATGTCCCTTCCAATTTATATGTTTTATGAGTCCTAAAATGGGCATTTTTAGGCTTAATCAGTCTGCATGTAACTATAGCATATTCTTGAGCATCTCTAAGGTATGATAATCCTAATTTTAGCCCTGATGCTGACTCTGTGCCAGATAATGGCAAAATCACTTAAAATCTTTTATCTTTAGCAGAAAAAGATGTCAGGGATACCTCATAGGGTTCTGAAGAACCACTTATGATAATGATAATGAAGATGCATAGTGATGAGTGGGGAAAATGGTAAAATCCAAGTGTTGACTTTCCTAAAATCAATAATAAGCACTTAATTTTACACAATAATAAAAATGTTTTCTTTACATCAATCTTATGGAAAATAGTGATTTATTATCCTCATTTTTGTTGTTGTTCACTTGTTCAGTCATGCCCCATTCTTTGTGATCCTGTGGACCATGGATTTTCTTGGCAAAGATACTAGAGTGGTTCACCATTTCCTTCTCCAGCTCATTTTACAAATAAAGAAACTGAGACAAACAGGGCTAAGTGATTTTCCCAGTGTCTATATCTAGGAAGTGTCTAAGACCAGGTAAGAACTCAGGTCTTCCTGACTCCAGGCCCAGAGCTATATCCATTGATCCATCTAGCTAGTCCATTACATTTTACAGGAGAAAAAAATGTCTCTGCAACTAACTGTTAAAGGAAAGACTTAAACCTAGGTCTCTTGACAGTGAGTCCAGGGTCCTTCACTATAACATGCTTCCTCTAAACATCTCCATGACCTTAGAATGACATTTCATCTTTGTAAACTTCCATCCATTTTCACCTCTGTTAAGTTATCATATACACAGACCTCTGTGGCCCTTTCTAAGCCCTTTGCAAACTTTAAAGTTTTATAAAAAAAGTTAAGTTCTACATGTGTAAGATTTTAGAAAAACATCACAGTTGACATGGAAAAAGCACAGAGAAAAATGCTTAGAAACTAAACCAAGCAAGCTGTTGTACAGTAATTCATTAAAGTCTCACTTTTGGGGTGTCTAAAAATATCCTCAAGCAAATCTCTTACCCTCTCTGAACCTCAATTTCCCAATCTGTAAAACAAGAATATGCCCCTCTCTCAGGGTTATTAAGTCCTATCATAATATCATTAGATTCAACCCTGTTTTGGCTTCATTTCCTTTCAGTCTTGATTCAATGATTAGCCATTTTAAGTATGTCTTTTCCTCCACCTTCATACCCACTATCCCCAGACCCTTGACTTTTTGTTGCTCCAGTTCTTACATTAATCCTCATTCCCTTTACCATATCCTTCTTTGCCCCAGAGTGTTGATGGAGGTATTCACAGAATGATATAAGTCTGGGTCTGGTATTAACTGATACTATCTATCCTCTGATGGATCCCATCAGCAGCATGGAAATCCTTGGATTCATTTTTATTGGTTTCCTAGCTGGAGAAAACTTTTTGAGAATCTTTTGGACAGCAAGGAGATCAATTCAGGCAATACCTAAAGAAATTAATTTAGACTGTTTACTGGAAGATCAAATACTGAAGCTGAAGCTTAAATACTTTAGCCACATAATGAAAAGGAAAGACTCAATGGAAAAGACCATGATGCTGGGAAAGATTGAAGGCAAAAGAAGAAGAGGAGGACAAAGGATGAAATGGATGGATAGTGTCATAGAAACAATGAACACAAACTTGGACAGACATCAAAAGATAGTAGAGGACAGAAGGAACTGGTGTGTTACAGTCCAGGTAGTCAGGAAGAGTTGGACATAACTGAACAACAAAAAATCTTATAACCCATAGTAGCAGTTCTGAACTTTCTCCTTAACCTCCCAACTCTACCCTCTCTCTCTCTCTCTCTCTCTCTCCTCTCTCTCTCTCTCTCAGAGGATGCACCAATTTCTCGCTTTCCTGGACTCCCTTCATTTCAGCTCTCAACCTCTCAAATTCTCTATATATCCTTTCCCACCCTCTCATTCCCTCAGGTCGCAGAAGATGAAATATCATCCTTTCTTGCCAGGTCCTAGAATCTCCTTCTCCCAAGCTTCCCCTGCCCTGTACCCATCATTGCTCTAATAGTGATTGGCTGTTTGCACAAAGCAACTTGCAAAGATTTACTCAAGTCATCTTCAGAACAACTTTCTGATGTAAAGAGTACCAGCATTATTATTCCTGTTTTACAACTGAGGAAAGGGACATTTTGAAAAAGGAAAGGAAAATGCCCCAAGTTATTATTTAAAAAGTACAGATCTAGCCCTCAGACCTGGGTCTTGTTATTTCAAACTCATTGTTTTTCCATTACTCCTGGAATTATTTTCTTTGTTTAAAAACTTTTCGATAACTACATTTAAATACAATTAGTTTCCTTTGTAATTTTGCATATTTTATTTTTTATACTTAAAAACATTATTCTGAGAGAGGGTCCATAAACTTCTTCAGACTGAGAAAAGGGACCATGATACACATAAAAATTATATTATATATTTTATACATATATGTACATATTATATATTATGCATTATATAATTATAAATTATTATATATCATAATTTATAAACTAAATAAATATAGATCATAAATATCATAAAAATAATATATATATATATACATATATATATATATAGCAATATAGTGTGCTAATCCCATCCTCTAAAATACTTTATCTTTAATCCCTCTTCTTTTCTTCAATCTTCCCTTGAGGTCTACAAAGATGTTCAAACCTCCTAGATCTTGAGCAAAAACATTTCCTTGATCCTACCACTTCATCTTATCTCTTCCTCTTTACTGACAAATCTCTCCTGATAAATCTTCAGTCTAGTTTTCATCCCCAAGGCTTTACTAAAACAATCTCTACTGTGTCACCAGGGTCTGTTTGGTCAAACTCTTCTCATTTTCCTTTCCCTTTCTAGAACATTTAACATTTCTGACTATACTCTCCTATATCCAGAGCCCCCTGAATAGGTGAAAATCCATGAAGTAGCGGTTTTATATTTATTTTATTATTTATATAGATTTTAAAGCTTTATAAACTCTTCCTACTCTCCTATAAACCTCCTCCACACTCTTATTAACCTTTCTGACACTCTTAAAAACATTTCAGATGCTCTCAAACACTTTCTACATTCTTAAAACTATGTAATTTTAACAAAATCCCACAATATGGTGAAAACTCCATGATATGGAATTCAATTTTTTTTAACCTGCGATACAGTAAAGTCATGATAAGTGAATAACATTAAAGTGAGGAACAACTGTATGCTCTTTTCTCTTGGCTTCCACAACTGCTCTCCCGTTTCTCCTCCTATGAGTCCAATTGTCCCCCCATCCAGTATTTTTTACTGACTTCTTTTCTCTCCTTTTGTTCCCTAAATCAAGTGACATTTTTCTGTCTCTGTATCAGGGTTTCTAAATCTGGGATTTATCAACTTGTATTTTTTCAATACATTGATAACTGTATTTCAGGCTTCCTTTGTGATTCTATATATTTTATGCATTTAAAAACATCATTCTAAGAAAAGGTCAATAGGTTTCAAGAGAATTCCAAAGGGGTCCATGACACCAAAAAAATGCCTGTGAATCCCTGTTAGAGAATATAGATATTCTCTTCCATAGCAAGTTCCTCTATTCTTGTGGCTTCAATTATTAACTATACTGGATGACTCCAGTATTAGGAGCAGTAGACCTTTCCTCTCTCCTGAGCCTCAGCATCTCATTTTTTTCTTTTTGTTTTGTTTATTTTTAATAATATTTTATTTTCCTCAAATTACATGTGAAAACAATTTTTAATTTTTAAAGTTTAGTTCCAAATTCTCCCCCCCCGCCTCATCCTTTCTCCTATCCCCCCTCCATAGGATAATAAGCAATCTGATACAAATATTATATGTGCAATCACAAAAAACATTTTTCCACAGTCAATTTATGGAAGAGATCTTGAACAAAACAAAACAAAAAAAAAACACGAAGAAAGTGAAATATAGTACAGCATCTCATTTTAGTTGCCATGCTGTATAACCTTTCTTAGCCCACTCGCACCTCAAATTTAGCATGTCCCAATATTAATGTACTTCCCTTTCTCATAAAATTGTCCCTCCTCAAATATCATGATTTCATTTGATAGCATCACCACCCTTTCAGTTTCCCAGGCTCGAAGCCTCTAAGTTGCCTCTGGCTTTTTCCTCTCCTCTAAATTCCATGTCCTCACAGTTGCCAAATTCTGTTGATTCTAACATTACAATCTCTCTTAAAATTAGTCTCTTCCCTTCCACTTCTCATGACAAAACTAGTCCTCATTTCATTTTACCTAGAAATCTAATACAGAATCCTATTTCTCTCCCTCTTTCCTGTCTCTTCTTCCCCCCTTCAATGTTTCTGCCAGAGTTACATTTCAAAAGAATTAATCTGATCATGGTTATCCTCTACATCCTTCTTTTAAAAATTTCAAAGGTTACCAACTACAACAAATAAATGACAAAACTTCTCAATCTGGCTCTTATCTCTCCACAGTCAAACTTTACTCCATTTTCCCAGCTTTAATTTACACTATCCCCTTGGTACTTAACACTCCAACTAAACAATTTTGTTGTTTAATTATGTCCAACTCTTTATGACCCCATTTGGGGTTTTCTTGGCAAAGATAATGGAGTGATTTACCATTTCCTTCTCTAACTCATTTTTTAGATGAAGAATTGAAGCAAATAGGCTTAAGTGACTTGCCCATAGCTAATAAGTGTCTGAGGTCAGATTTGAACTCAAGAAAGTGAGTCTTCTGGATTCCAAGCCCAGTGTAATACCTTAGCTACCCAGTGTAATACCTTAGCTATCCCAGGGCAAACAAAACAATTTTCCATTCTTCTATTTCACCCTGACCTCTTCCACCTCCATTTATGACTTTCCTCACATTTTTCTCATATTTTTCTCCAGCCTTTGTTCCTTAAAGGTCTATCTTGGGAGACAGCTCCTCTAACTAATATGTCTTGCTTCTCCAAATAGAAATAATCCCTCATTTTATTCTATTTGACCTATCTCTGTTACATAATAATAGTTTATCTGGCACTATACTTTTTTGTCTGTATCCTCTCCTCCCTATTGGAGAATAAGATCCTTGAAGGCACGGACAAGGCTGGTCTTTATCTTTGTGACCCCAATACCTAGTATATTCTAAGCATTTAATAAACACTTGTGGAAGTAAACAGAATTTCAATGAAGGCTATTGACTTAGTGTGTAATTCATAGTAGACTAAATTCCACAGAGGATCTGGTCATCAAAAAACTCCTTGGAATTTCTTGAGATCTGGTCATCTAAAAATGGTTATTGCTTCAGTATCATTAACATTATCAGGCAATCAAGACTCTTTGAAACTGAGAAGAGGAGACAGGCACAGGAGTTTCTGTTTATTCTTGAAGATGCCCTTCTAGCAAAGGGCCTACATATACAAAAATATTTATAGCACTTCTCTTTGTGGCAGCAAAAAATTGGCAATTAAAGGGACATCCACCAACTGGAGAATGGCTGAATAAGTTGTGGTATATGGTTGTAATGGAATACTATTGCACCATAAGAAATGATGAATGAGATCATTTCAGAAAAACTTGGAAAGATTTTTATAAACTGATGCAAAGTGTAGTGAGCAGAACCAGGAGAACATTGTATATAGTAACAAAAATTTTGTAGATCAACTGTGAAGGACTTAACTATTATCAGCAATGCAAGGACCCAGGACAACCCAACAGGACTCTCAACGAATAGTGCTATCCACAGGGATAGAAAGAACTGTCAGAATGTGAATGCAGATCAAACCGTGCCATATCTTGTCTTATTTCCTTCATAACTTTTTCTTACATGTGCAATTTATGTCTTATCTCACTACATGAGGAATAAGGAAATTTGCACTGCATGACAATACTGGAATAACCTATATCAGATTATTTGCCACCTAAGGAGAGAAAATTTGAATTGCAAAGGGTCAGAAAGCAATTGTTAAAAAATTGTTTCTAACTGCAATTGAAAAAAATAATAAAAGGAATAAGTTGGGAAGAAGAAGAAGAAGACTGAAGAAGCCTATCCTACCCACCAACATTGAATGGACAGTTGAAAATGGAACATTGGTCTTCCTTGTCCATCAGGACATTTTACTGATTTCTAGGCTGAAATAGTCTTGGGGAAATTGAGGGGGGGGGGAAAGCCTTGGTGTTATGTAAGTGAGGACAAAGAAGGAAAGACAGCGATTACAACTAAATATGTAGAATGGTAGCATATTTCAGCATGGGTGTGGAAGGTATAAAATGAGGGTGAGCACAGCAATGAGGAATCCTTGGCACTCTGGGTGGCAAGAGAAGAGAGAAAGAAAAAGTGAAGCAGTTGGTGGTGAGCATGTGCATTCAGAATTAGAACTTCTTCCCCCTATAAAGTTATACTGTGGTATATGGGGTAGAAGAGGAGCATTATAAACAAATGTATTCTTTGTGGGCAGATTGCCAGTACCTCTGACACCCAGGATCTACCACTGTAGAGAAAGTAATGATAAGAGTTCTAAGATAGGATTTTCTCCAGTAGACTAGAAGTGAACTAAGTTTTGGGAACAGCTAATCTCATCTTTCGGCATTTCTGTTTCTGAAGGGAAATGCCTGGGAAGGGGAGTGTGGAAGTGCACACCAAGCAATCTAATAGATAGAGCAAAGAGAAAGGTCAGTGCCTTAGCTCTCCTTGGTAAAAAGAGATCCATTATTGACACCACTGTTCGGGGGTCCTATCTTCTGATAGGTCAGACTCTGCTGTGTGTTATTTTGAGTTCCAGTCAACTATCTCATCTTTAGTGTTTCCTTTCATCTCCTAGCAAAAAGAAATACCAGGCATTACAAAAGTTTCTCTTCTTATACCCTCTAAAATGAATTTCTGAACTCCCATTTTGGAGTTCAAAAACACTAATCTGCTTTCACCTGCACTGGTTTCCTTGGTTCCATAAGAGTTGTTTTTTTTTTAAAAAAAAACAAGTTTTTCTGATACCTTTTATTTTCACATCACGTATATTTCCCCATATAACCCTTGTCTACTGATTTAAATCTTCCCTCATAAAGAAAACAGTTAAGCAAAATCAGCCAACGGTAACTGTATATCAGATCACAGAGTGTATATGTGACCTTAAATATCCATAATCTCCCACTCTCCTTTGAAAGGAGCAGATTCGTTTGATCCTCTAGTCTCTTTGACCAAGACCGGTAAGTACAATTACTCAGAGATCATGTTCCTTTTCAATATTCTTTTTGGTTGCTGTTATAGCCATTCCTGTTTTCTTCTTGGGTCTGTTTAATTCACTCTGCATCAGTACCAACAAGTCTCCTCATGTTTCTCTAAATTCTACATAATTTTGGATTTTTGTGGCACAGTTACTTTCAAAATCATATCATGATGTGTTCAGTCAATGGGTAAATACTTTGTTTCCAGGGTTTGTTTTGCTACCACAAAAATTGCTGTTATGAGTATTTTGGTACAAACTAGAATAATTTCAGGAAAACTTCTACAGTATGGAATAAAAGAATGACTAGAAGAGAATTCTGAGTCAGAATGAATAGCGTCTAACTTCAGAGCAGCTTTCCCTCACCATTAACTCAGTGCATACATCCCAGGTACTTAGCGGTAGCAGCTCTAGGAGTTCTTCTTAGGGCCAGAGACATGATCAATGGGGCATGTCTCTTTGAAGGTCTGAGTTTCTTTCTTACTCAGTCCTTGGTCCCAGCACCTATATTCACCTTCATGATTTCAATCTAGGAAAGACTTGAGACACTAAAATGAATACTGAGAGGTTGTTTTGATTTTTCAGATCCAATAAAACATTTGAAAGAGAGAACCAGGGCAGAAGGGTCCACAGAAATGGAATTCCATCTCTAGGAAGGAAAAACATGGTATAGGAGACTTCTTTAATACATTGCTTGCTAACTAAAAATAAAAAAATAGGTGGGAATCCAATGCATTTCAACTAGCATCTAAAGGAAGTGATAAGTCAATGGCTGGCCAAGTGTGAGAATAACTCTTTTAATGACTTACATTAAAAAATAATGGGGCATAAAAGAAATCATCAAGGACATTTATAACCAGAAAAGGGGAGGCCCAGTCATGAAGCATGAGCCAGGAATAGCAGATGGATGGACAATCTGAGTACTGAGTATCCACAAGATATTAGTATAACCATAGGAAGACCTTTAGCATCTCGTACAGATCATCTAAGAAAGATTTACAGAAAGAATAAAGCCAGAATTGCACAAGATGAGAAGTATGGAAAAAGTTACTGTTTTTATTGGTTAAGAGAGTACATAACAAATTCCTGTGACCAACAGAGCACTTTAATGTTCCCACAGTGAAATTCTTGGATGCTCCATTGATGGCACATAGCACCATAGAAAGAGAACAGGGTTTTGGAGTTAGGCAGGTCTAGGTTCAGTCCCTGGGTCTGCCACTTACTATTTGGCACAGTTTTAATGAATTCATCTCACTTATTTCAAAGTAATTTCCCTCATCTGTAATAAAAAACGGATGTTGGACTAGATCACAGTAAGTCTCTTCTTGATATAAATCTTCTGATCATATATGTTTTCCTACCTCCTTCTAGACTCAGAAATTATTTGGGGTTAACTTTTGGGTCTATTCCATGTCACTTTGAGGATAAGGTCACATGCCTGAGTTTTAAATTTCTAAGCTGACAAACACCCCATTCTATCTACCATGTAAATAGCAAGTTGAGACTAACATTATTTTAACTCCTGTGCTGACAAACCAGTGAATATATAAATTTGTTACCTAAAGGAAGCTTCTTCCAAACAGGAGAAGTGCATATTTTATTTATTTATAATTATTTGTTAGATTTGTAAAACTGCTCCCATTGCTGGAATGCCTCTGGCTAAATGCAAATTAAAACACTTTTTAAAGTAATAAAAACAGCAGCAGCATCATTTTAATTACCCATTGGGGGATGCCAGCCTGAAAAGATGGTTTTTACAATGTGCCTGCCTGTTTACGGGTGTGAGTTTCACTATTCAGATTTCCACGATGCCAGAATCCAACAATCCCCACTGGCTACCTAACGCCTCTCTTCATAAACAATAACAATGTCTCCCATTTTGGGGGCATTCAAAGGTTTACCTAATGCCTTCCTCACAACAGACTTGTAAACAAGGTATAGAAGCTCAATTATCCCCATTTTGCAGATGAAGAAACTGAAGCTCAGAAAATTTAAGTGGTTTGCCCAGAGTCCTAGTTATTAAGTGTCGGAAACAAGATCCAAAATGAAGTCTCTCAACTCTGAATCCAGCGTGCTTTCCTCCATACCACATTGTCTTTTTATGATAACAGATTTTCATGCTGGGCCTCACATCCAAGAAACTGTTAAAAAAATTTAAAAAGTTTTAGCACAGATCACACTTATCAGTAAATAAATAAGTGGCCAATACTGATTAAATGCATTAGATTGAGTAGACTCCAAAGTGACCTGCACTGTGATGATCTCACAGATCACAAATCCACTCAAGTCCAAGATCAAAGCAAGACTCACATGTTGAAGACTTGTTAATAGTCGCAGAAATGAGGTAGGTATGAACTAGGTAAGTCATTCTCTGGGTCTCAATAGCTCTATATAGAAAATGGGATAATAATCCATATTCTACCAACCTGCACAATGATGTAGGGAAATTGTTTCCAAGGCTTTAAAACTATAGAAAAGGGTGTTGTTATCCTATTTGTTTGATAAGAAAATTGATTATGTATTCAGTAAAGTATGAAATAACATACTAACATAAAGGAAAAAAATTATGTTCCATTGTGGTTCACAAATAGCATTGGACTGCTACGTAAAACAAGAAATCAATATTTATTAAGATTCTACTATATGCAATGCATTATGCCAGTTGTTAGGAGGGATTAAAAAAATAAGGCTCAGTGTCTGCCCTCAAGCACTTCTGATGAAAAGAAGGCATATTCACAGCTTTTAAAAGAACGTAAATTAGAATACAGTAAATATATGAGAATGAGTATCAAGTTCTATGAAATCAGATGAAAATACAGATCACTTCTAGTTAATGGGATCAGAGAAGACTTCATGGAAAAAAGTAGCATTTTAGTTAGACCTTGAAGGATCAGTAGAGTATGGACAGGCAAGAATGGGGAAAAAGAGAATTCCAGAAAAAGAAACATAGAGAGCAAAGACCTGACAACAGGCGAGCAGCAAGGAACAATATAACACAGCTGGACTGAAGTATAAAATGAGAAAGATAAGTGTGGAGATAAGTTTGGAGAGCTAAGTTGGAATCATATTACAGAATGTCTCAAAAGTAAGCTAAAGAAGCTGGATGGATTTATTCAAGCCTCATGACTGAATCTCCTTTTTATTATTAAAGAAAGATTCAATAATAATAATGATAGTGTTTACTCACATTTATGTAGTTCTATGCAATTTATAATGTAATTTCCTTACCCAAGCCCTGTGAGGTTGGTAGGTAGGTAGGTAGGTAGGGAAGTTGTATTATTAGTAGCTAATAGGAAACCACCAAAGAGTTTTGAGAAGAGTGAGATGAATAGAACTGATAGGGAAGATTAATCTGACAGAAGTACATTTGGTGAATTAGAGAGGGGAAGAAATTAGAAGCCAAGACGTCTATTAGGGGACCATAGCAATAAGAAAGCTTGAGCTAGAGTAATGGCAGTGAGAAACATCAAAGGCAAAGTTTACAAAATGAACTCTCTTGGTGAGATGCACTATAGCCTAAGACATTTATTATTAGATTGCTGAATCGTGACATTCCAAATTGTGAGTGGCCAAAGGGGTCATCTAGTCCCACCCGTATATAAACAGTAATCTCTATAGCAAGTAATTATCCAGCCTCCAAATAAAGACCTCCATCAGTTGGTAACTCACTGTCCTATGAGAAGCATCTCATTCTACTTTGGAACCTTTCTGATTATTAGGAATTTTTTCCTTCTATCGAACCAAATTCTGCCTTTCCAATACCCACTTCTCTAAGTTGTAACTTCCACGCTCAATTCAATTCAATTGAACTTAACATGGTTACTGTGTTTGAGGTACTTTACTAGTCATTGGGACTAGGAGGACAAAAATGAAATAACGCCTGCCCTCAATAAGCTTAAATTCTATAATACACAAACGAGTAATTAGGAGACATATGGGAAATCAATAAAAAGAAAAATGTTAAGAGCATTGAGAAAGCATTAACATCTGGGAAGATAAGGGAAGGTCTCATGTAGGAAGTGTTATGTGAGTTAGAACTTGAATGGCATTAGGAATTCCAAGAGACTGCAGTGAGAGGAGAACACATAGCAAGTTCCTCTCCCATATAACTACAACCCTTCAAATACAAGGGAGAAAACCTTTGGTAACCTGGAAAGCATCTTTCATTTAGGAATCTCTCTGGCCATCTTTTCCTTGGAACTTATCGACCCCTCATCTAGCTCTGCTCTCAGTATTACATAGGTTGTAATATATATATTATATTTGTGTATTATATATTTGATATGTATACATTACAACCTGTGTAATACTGATATTTTATTACTGCAATGCTGATATACATCTTGGTGACACAAGGCACCAGAGGAGTGTGGCACGCTGAAGTCATTGTCATCTGGATTTTTCCCAGTGAGATTCAATATGTGGCTGGAGAAAAAGATTACGTATGACAAGAAAGAATCCAGTTCAAAACATTTATTACTTAAACTCTTACACTGCATTGGGCAGTAAAGGAACAAATATGAAATAAGTCACAATACCTGACCCCAAGAAGCTGACTAAACAAGAGGAATAATACAACACCTACACAAACAAGAATAATAAAGCATAGGAAGAAATAAATGAAAAGTCCAGAACAAGCACTGGGAAATAGACAGATGAAGAGATCCCTTTTAACTAGGGGTAGATAGGTAAAGAACGACTTAATGAAAGGGATGGCTCCTGCCTGAAGCCAAGGGAAAGGAGAGATCTGGAGACAAAGTTGATTCCCGACAGAGACAAAGGTAAGGAGACAAGAAAGGTAAAGATGAAAAGTGTGGATGGGAAGTAAACTAGTTTGGATAGAATACATACAAGGAATAAGTTAAAAGCAAAAAGCTGGGAACAAATGAAGACCCTTGTTTATGGCCTGGAATGCCAGCATCCAGAGTTAATACTTTATTTTGTGGGCAATGGGGAGATACTTTAGATATTTAAGTATGAGAATGCCATGACCGGACAAATACATTAAGAAGATTCATTCAGGAGTACTGAGAAAAATGAAGTGGAAAAGAGAAATGTTGGAGAAATGAAAGCCAAAATTTTCTGTGGCTTTTTGCCTCTTCAAAGAGGCAAAGGGTTAATTCCCAAGATTTCAAGAGCCTTTCCACTGAATAAAATTCTATAGCTGAGAAAAAAAAAATAAGGCACAAAGACACATTACAATACTGTCCCTTAACTCACATTTACATAATACTTTACAGCTTAAAAAGTACTTTCCACACCATCACTCTGTGAGGTGGGATGGACAGGTATTATTATCCCCATTGTACAAATGAGGGTCAGTAAGGTGACTTACATTTTTCAAGGTCACCCAGCTAAGTAATGGCACAGCAGAGACTCAAAAGCTGACTCCAAGCCTAGTGGTCCTCACATCAATCTATGCTGCCTCTCCCTTTTCTAATCAGCAGATAGTTGGAGTCATAGAAGCAAAAAAGGGAGGATTGTGTTGACTACATCATTGCTTCCCCTGTGAACTACGGAAAGCAAATTATTGGGAGTCAAAGGGAGGAAGAGGTCTGTGCTTCTCTGACAAATCTGGTTAAAATCAGTCCCTGAAATATAAAATTTTGAAATTGAAATTATTTCAACGATTCTTTTTTTTCCCCCATTAAGGAAACCAGCCAGGCTCAAAGGACTTAAACGCCAACTGAAAAGCTGTTGATAAGGGCTGAAAATAAACAGGAGATTTAATTTGAAAACATATTTGCTGAAACCCCTCTGCCTATCAGATGTCCATCTGGTACAAGTCCAGGTTTGAGAGCTGTGAACTTTAGCTGAAGAGGCCTCTTTATTATCATGTGTTATGATGTACCATAAGAGCATCTTGCTCATCTGAAGAGCTGCCATGCCAGAGAGTTTCAAGAAACAAATGGTGCAGTCAAAAGAACTGGGAGAATCTCTCTGGGGTCAGATACTGCACCTGACATTGCTAGCCATATAGCCATCTGAGCCTCAGTTTCCTCATCTGTAAAACGAGGATAATACTCCTCATCTCATCTTCCTCACAGGGTTGCTGTGAGAAAAGAAAGTGTTGCATAAACTGTCAAGCCCGATACAAAAATGGGTTACTATTGCAACATACTGGTCTGAAGCTTCAGCATTCTAAAGCTTCCTCTTTTCCTGTGACTTATTCTACCGTCAGGACATACTAAGAAACCAAGCCTGCAAAGGCAACTATGAAACAAACTGAATGATCGTCAAAATACAGTCAGCAAGATTTAAAAATATGGATAAAGGAAAGATATTAATATCCTTTCCAAGGTAATCAGTACTTTTTGTTTGACAAAGAAATTGCTTGGTATTTATGTTTTATGCAAATAATCTATGTTAATGTCTAGGCTGTATATTATATAGCTCTGCATATAAGTGTTGGTAGAAAATACATGCCAATATATTGTAAACCGCTCCCTCATATAAACACAACAATTTCATAAATATACAGTACCTTGTTCTTTAAAACATTTATTATAATTTTATGCAATGCGAATCATATTAGAATAAATTATTTCAGTAAAATATTGAAGTCAGCAAAATTACCACCAAGTAAAAAGGCATGGCCATTGTGTGATTTTCAATTATATCAAAATGAACTGACACATCCTCTGACTTGCTGCGTTCCCCAGCATGCTCCGAGTCCCTGGAGTGCCTGCCCTGGGAGTCGGCTGTGAGGCACTCCGAGCGGGTTATTGTCACCATGGTTCATCTTTGCTCCCTAACTCATTCTGGGAAGTATGCTTCTCATTGTATATGAACAAGGAGAGCCGCCATGCCAATGAGATCCTTGAAAATTGCAGATCACAAACCAAAAGGCAATAGTGAGATACATAGACAGACGCGATGTTCTCACATAGCCACATCAGGAAAGCAAAGACTTTTAAAAGGTGGTGCAAAAATGAAAAAGTATTTATTAATGGTCTGTTCTGGATAAGGCTCCTGTTCTGAGTGATGGGAGAGATGCAGAGATGAAAAGATAAAGAGTCCCTGCTTTACATAGCTTCTCACCTAGGAGGGAGCGAAAAAGAAGTTGCTAGATCTATAATATGATAAAAATAAAATATAATAAAATCCTAGTGTAATAAGATCCAAGGGGAAAAAAGATCATTTGTAGCTGAGAGCATCAGAGCAAACTGCATGGAAGAGGAGGCAATGGGGTATAAGCCTTGAAGAATGAGTAAAATTTAAAAAGGAGTTGAGAATGCAAAAAGAAAAAAAAAAAAACTCAGAGCAAATAATGTAAGCAAGGAAAGAGACATCTAAAGACCACTCCACTCAAATAATCCCAGTCAATGCTGATCTCGTGTGAAAACAACTAAGACGGTTGGATATTATGGAGAGAGCAGTTGGTTTAGAATCAGAAGAACTTTTTGTGCCCGGAGACTACTACCAACTGATTGTGTACAACTTTGGGCACAATCTTCATCTGCAAAATGAGGGGGTTTGATGTAGTTAACTTTAAGGGCACCTAGGCAGTGCGGTGGGTAGAACCAGCCTTGGACACTTCCTTGCTCAGTGACCCTAAGCAAGTCACTTAACCCTGTTTGCCTCAGTTTCCTCATCTGTAAAACAAGCTGGAGAAAGAAATGGAAAACCACTCCAGTATCTTTGCCAAGAAAATCCCAAATGAGGATATGATTGGGGATGTAGACTCTAAACCAGTGATTCCCAAAGTGGGTACTACCGCCACCTGGTGGGTGCTGCAGCAATCTAGGGGAGTGGTGATGGCCACAGGTGCATTTATCTTTCCTATTAATTGCTATTAAAATTTTTTAAAAATTAATTTCCAGGAAGCTAAGTAATATTTTTTCTGGAAAGGGGGCCAAAAAGTTTGGGAACCACTGCTCTAAACAATCACCCTAGTGCAAATATTAATAATATGGAAATAGGTCCTAATCAATGGTACCCATAAAACCCAGTGGAATTGCTTGTTGGCTACAGGGTGGGGAGTGGGGGAAAGAAGGGAGAGGAAGGAAAGAATATGAATCATGTAAACATGGGAAAATATTCTAAATTAAGTAAATAAACTATTAAAATTTTTAAAAAACTGGTATTACAAAGAATTGTACATGCCCAGAATGAATGAATAAGAATAAGCTTTAAGATCCAGTTCAGTGCAGCTCTAATATCCTGATTCTGTAGAATAAATCTTTATATAGATCTACTGATAGCAATAACTCTCTGGTCTTGAGAACAGAATTTCCATTTTTAAAGTCTAAAGGGTAGGATCAGGTAGGATCCTCTGAAGATATGAGGAAAGTTGGGAATGAGGAATACTGAAAAGGATAGAAGTTCATGGTGTTTATAATATACTGTAAAATTAAAATTAATCAAAGTAAAAGTTAAATTAATATATAATAACTTGAAATATTTTATAAGATGTATTAATAATCACTAGAAGTAAAGGAATGAAAAAGTAACAAAATAAAACCACATGCCCAAGCTAATCTACCTATTCAAAAGTCCCGCGATCACAGCTGCCCTCATAGGAAGAGAAGAGAGCTAGACATGGAAATCCACCAAATTTATCTCCTGTCTATGTCAGCACATAATGACAGGAAATCAATGGGCTCTTGGGTAATGTAGTTCAAAGTAGAAAATTTCCAAATTACACAATATTAACTCTCTCTTTGCCAAGAAAATAAAATAATATTGAATGGAAGAATCACCTGTAGAACAATACAGAGTCAAAATGGAAAGGGGAAGAGAATGCTACAGATTATTAAATGTCTTCAAACTCTCATCAAGCAAATAATAATAATGAATAGTAGAAAAAATTAACATTAAGCCCATGATGACAAAGAACATTAAGTTAATCAGTCTATCAATAAGCATTTGTTGGAAGCACCCACAGAGAGGTGAGTGCCATGCTAGATCCTAAGACTATAAACGGGAAAATGAAGCACTTTCTGCCTCCAAGGAGCTTACATTCTACCAAGGGAGATAATGCATACACATATAAGTATATACAAAATATGTATGTACATGTAGAAATATATTTATGAAAAATCCTATCAAATAGGAGGTCTAGAGCACCTAATGATTCAATGTAAACCTTAAGGGTTGATGTGCAGGGGCAGTTCTTGTTCATATTTTTAAGAATAACTTAATAAAATTGAGAACATATTCATATGTATGAACATATACATACATATATATTTATATTTGGTAATCTTGAGAGGAAATCCTAGTAGCTGAGGGTGAGGGACAGAGAATCAATAGATCTTAGGGATTCTTGGAATTCTTTTTTCTTTTTTTTTTTCAGCAAACAGGATTAAATGACTTGCCTAGGGACACCCACCAAGTAAGTGTCTGAGACCTGATTTTAAGTCAGAGAAGATAAATCTTGACACCAGGTTTGGCACTCTGTCCACTGCACTGCCAAGCTGCCCTGATTCTTCAGATTCTTGAGCAGAACAAAGATTTTTGCAAAGGCTAGTCAGCTGGAAAAGTCTGGGGTGCAGGATTCCCCAAAACAAAATGCCTGTCTTTCACTAGAGGATGTAGTTAATTGTGGAAAAGCTCAATACAAGGAAAGCTGAGTGCCAGTTGATGAACTCTTAGGCAACAGAAACTTCTGAAGATTGTCTACTAAAACACAGACTTCTAATCTAAGGTATTAGAAGGATTACCAGCCCTTAAAAAAAAGAGTACATCACAGAACATTGAAGAAAAATGTAGTCACTGACACTATTTTTGAGAATTCCTAGAGGACGGGAGGTTCTGAAGGCTAGAGACAGGTAAATGCAGGACCATATATTACAAAGATGTAAAAATGTCCGTGGAAATCATATCCCTGGGAAGACCTGAGACTTGCTCACAATCTATCTGCAAGTGCCTAAAAGACTACAAAGTGCTGAGCAGTAAATAACCTGACTTTCTAAAGAATCAATCATAGGGGCCAAATTTAATTTTCAGCTATGATCAAGTAACAGGCCTTGCAGATAAAGAAATGAAAGAGATACATCTGTTCTTCCATAAGGTTGGCGATGGTTTTTTTTTTAATTCTGTCCCAAATGATATTTTCATCCACAATCCCTGAAGATATGTTACAGGCCCAGCTCTTATTAAATAGGAAGCCTAGGGCACCTAATAGTTCAATGTCAACCTTGAGGTTACTCTGCAGAGGCACTTCCTCTTCATATTTTTAAGAGTACTTAAATAATAGAATTAAAAACAAGCTCAATGAATCTATAAAAGCCTAATAAGACTGGACTCAAATTCAGATAGTTGTGGACAATAAGGAAAAAAAAATGAGAGAAGCAAGGTAGTTCAATGGATAAAGAGCCAGGCTTGAAGACAGAAGATTCCTGGATTCAAATGTGGCTTTAGATACTTCCTAGCTGTGTGACAATGGGCAAGTCACTTGACCACAATTGCCTAGCCCTTTTCACTCTTCTTCCTTGGAACTGATACTCCGTATTGATTCTAAGACAGAAGGCAAGGGTTTACAATAAATAATGATTCATCTAAACTCAGAAGACTATAAGCACATCAGAGTGATAAGGCAATCTATCAGTGGGTCAGGAAGCTCGAACTACTGCCAAAAGGTTTAATGAGAGATCAGAACCTCTTCCCCTGCAAAGCTGCAGGAAGCAGAGAGTCCAAGCTTCTGGGCCAGTAGTGTATAGAATGATCCTCCTACTGTCTGAACTATTATCTGGAGAAAGAACAAAAGAGCCAGATGAAACATCACTGCAGGAGAAAGAAGGCATCTCTAGGGAATGTAGATTTCTGTATGGCTTTCATTATATGTCTTCATTACTGCCCTGGTAGGTAGGTTTCAAAAGTATTAGGAATTGGACCATCTTGTAAATAGCCTGAGGTCTTAGGGATAGAGGCACTGATCAATATTGCCATTTCCTATAGATTTTAGGAGAAAGTCTATTGAAGGGTTGGGCCATAGAAATCATCAATAACTACATCCTTGACAACACTTTCTGAGTCCTTTTTAATTCTTTCAAATATACCCATGTCAGAGGAACTCTTTCAGTCAAAGGTCACAAGACTCTAAAGAAGGAACTCAAAAAGAAAATGTGGTCAATGCATGACCGTCCCCCCCTCCCCAAATTTGCCTTGTGGTAAATAAAGCTGTCTGAAACTAATAATGGCACATAATCAAGAACTGAAGAGAAAGTATGTGCATTCTTTTTGGTTTCACTAAATAAAATAAGGCAAATGTCATTTATCCATCTAATATAGATTACCCAACTACCTGTAATCAACCTGTTGAATTGGAAACAGTTTGTCCTCCCAAAGACTGCATTAATGTCTGTTGCAATGAGTAGATAAATTAGTGAATGACTGGAAAATAAAATAGCCAAACCATCATTCAATTTTTGATGTAGCTTCAAAGTGAATCTGAAAAACGCCCAAATGAAATCACTGTTTAATGTGGATCTTGTGAAAATGAAACCCATCCTTCTTCCTGAGTTGCAAAGAACATGCATTAAGTCAAAAGAATTCTAGTCATTGAATTTTAGATCTGGAAAGGATTTTGAACAACCCTCTCATTGTACAGATGAGAAGTATGAGGCATATGACTTCCCTAAAACTTGCACTATGACAGGGCTGATTTTTATCTCCATTTATTCTGATTTCTAGTCAGGGGCTGTATTATATGCCACATTATTATATGAAACACTAAAATGCATTTTGGAAGGAAAATAGGAACCAAATTGAAGTAGAATTCAAGTAGGAAGATTCCTCATACCTTAAATAACCTTAATGCTTGATATAACCAGGTTCAAACACAGCAAAATAATGTGGATGTCCTGTAAAATAATTATAATGTGACTTTAACCTATAGCAACCTTTTAATTAACAGTTCAGACTTTCAGTCATTATTGCCTAAAAAAGTCAACTTGGAGATGACCAGATGGCTGTCTTCAAATACTTTAATTAATCCCCTGTGAAGGAGATTAGTATTATTCTTAGGAGAACTAGGACAAAATGGGTGAAATATACAGGGAAGGAAATTTCAACTCAATATAAGAAAGAGCTTGAATGCTAAAAAATGGAATGGGATACTTTGTGGTATAATAAAGTCACCATCACTAGAAGCATGCAAGCAGAGATTTTCATATCTCTTGAATGCCAGAAGTGCTATGGAAGGAATTCACATAATCATACAATCTCATATGCAAGGGTTCTTAGAGACCCTCTAGTTATCCCCAACCCCCAGAGCACACAGTCTCTCTACAATATGTCCAACAAACTGTCATTCAGCTTCTGTTTGAAGACTCAATTGATAGGTAACTCATGATCTCCCACAGCTCCAATTGTTAGAAAAATGTATTAAGCAAATTCTGAATTATCTTGGTTGTTGAGCTAAATAGCCTTTCTCTGAAGTCCCTCATAAATCTAAACTAAACTACCAAGGATTTATGATTTTAGAGACTAGAACTATGAAACTTACAAGTCTCTTGGCCCAGATCAAAAGAAAATGTCCATCCAGATGATCAAAGTAAGGTTAGGTCAACTACTCGTTTTGGGGACTAAGTATCTCAGGAAACTGAGAGAACAAATATCCCCCCTTGAAAAGTTGTGGATTAAAATTTCCCATTGATAGTATCAGAGCTAGTAAGAGATCTGGACTGAAAGATATAAGCTGACCTCACTTTATACATAGTAGATATTTCCAAATGGTAATGTGTAAAGTATATTTAAATCTCACTTTCCATTGATTTCTCATAATTCTAGAGAAATAGTTCACTAAGAAGAAAAAAATAATCTAATCCCTTCAAGGAATGAAAGTCACATGTCAGAATCTGTACAACTTTGGGCCAATCACTTCCCATCTCTGAAACTTAGAATTTACTCCTCTACAGATCCATTGCCTGAACTAGTCTAAATTATCTTTAAAGTTCTTACCAACTCGTTCACAGAAAAATAAAGTCTTTTAATCCTTTCCCAGGTGTCCCAGAAACACACTTGAGGCAGATGGTAGCACAGTGGATAGAATGTTGGATCTACATTTAGGAAGACTTTCATTCAAATCCAGCCCAAGATACTGCTTGCTGGGAAAGTCACTGATCCTCTATCTGCTTCAGTTTCCTCAACTATGAAATGGAGATAGTGATAGCACCTACTCCCAGGGTTGTTGTAAGGATCAAATGAGAATATCTGTAAAATATCTGACACACAGTAAGTACATATAAATGCTAGCTATTATTGTTATTTATTATTATCCATATTGTTTGCATATTGTCTCTCCCATTGGACTTGAGAGTTCCTTGAAAGTTCTTGTCTTGTCTTTGTATCTCTGGTCTTCAGTACAGTTCCTGGTTGATCTCTTAATAAATACATGTTGACTTGATTTGAATTGGTGATGGTAAGTACCTTGGAAATCATGTTATAGAAAGAAGAGTGGAAAGACCTGGAGATGCTTTGTAAACCTTTTGCTATAACACATTTTATCAACCTTAAAGCACTATATACGTATGAGTTGTTATCCCTATTAGGTAGAGCTTTAAATTTTACAAAGCATTTTCTTCACAAAAGCCCTGTGAGTCATATAATGCAAGTACTGTTGTCCCTATTTTGTAGATTAGTAAACAGAGGCTCAAAGAGATTTAAAAGGTTTTCCAAAAGTCATACAGGTAGCAAATGATGGAATTCTAAGACAAAGATTCCATCCCCAAATCTCATGATTATGCCAGAAAGAGGTAGGAAGGGGCAGGGGAAACATTTTCGTGTTTTCCAATATCTGAAAGACTGTCATATAGAAAAGAGTCTAGACTTGCTCTTCTTCTTCCCAAAGGTCAGAATTAGGAGTAATGAATGAACGTTCAAAATGGTTAATTTAGGCCTGAGGAAAAGAAAAAACTTCCCAGAGCCATCCTGAGAGTGGATTGGAAGTTAGCAGGTTACCTCCCCACCTAACCTCAAGCAAGACAAGGTAACCACTCATTGGTGATGTTGTGGAAGTACTATTATTCATATATTAGTTGGACTGAATGATCTCTGTGGTCCCTTCTCCTCCAAGATCCTACAAATCTGATCACCCTTTTTCCTCATGTTTGTTTAGAACCTTTCTTCTCTTCCAAGCTGTTGGGCTCTGCTCAGCTCAACATAGTTCCTGTTTTCAGCCTTCTAGGACCTTTAGAGGATAAAAGGTAGAAAGGAATTCTCACTGTTGGTTTTTGTCCAAACCCAAGACTGAAAGGTCCCAGGGAAAAGAAACGGTCCCTGATGCAATCAAGAATGTTCAAGCTTGTACATTCTTCTTGGAAATATCTAGGTATATTGTGGCCACAGAATAAAGGGAATATCTCTTTATTATATTATATTTAGAATATAGATATGATATAGAATATCACTCTTAATATTATATTAGAAGTTTTTGCTTCCCCACCTCATCAATAAGATCTCATGGGACATTTTATTTTTCCCCTCTCTGATGCATTTACTATAGAATCATGTTTACTATAATTACCTATAATTGTGGTACATCCCCTTACTAGACTTTAGTTCCATGATGGCAAGGATCTTGTCTCTCTAGATTTTGACCTCTCCTTGTGCCCAGTGGAGCAGATAGGTGACACATTGGATAGGGTGCTGGGTCTGGAGTCAAGAAGTCTCATCTTTCTGAGTTCAAATCTGGCTTCAGACACTGTGTGACCCTGGATAAGTTACTTAACCCTGTTTGCCTTGGTTTCCAAGGAAATGAGAAGGAAATGCCAAACCACTCTAGTATCTTTGCCAAAAAAACCCCAAATGGGGTCACAAAGTGTTGGACACATTCAAAATGATTCAACGACCAACAAGGGACCCAGTCGAATTTGATCATAGTAAATGCTTGAAAAATGTGGAAATTAGTGCTAGAACTAGGACTAGAAGGAGGAATATCCTAGGAAGTTAGATGGTACAGTGGAAAAAAATGTTAGACTCGAAGTTAAAAAGATCTGAGTTTGAGTACTGCCTCACACACTAGCTGTGTTACTTATAGCAAATCAGTTAACCTGAATTTTCTTATCTGTAAAATACTGTTGTGAGCCTCAAATGAGATAATCTTTGTAAAGTACTTTGTATACCTTTAAGTGCCTTATGAATGCTGTTATTTATTATTATTAATACTAATACTAGATAATACTGATTCACGGTCCTGTATCCTTTCTCCCTCTCTCCTCTATGCTGCCTTACTATTTAATACCTTTTTGATGTTCAGTCATTTCAATTATGTCTGACTCTCTATGACCCCACTTGGGGTTTTCTTGGCAAAGGTACTAAAGTGGTTCAGTATGTCCTTCTCCAGCCCATTTGACAGATGAGGAAACTGAGGCCAGGGTTATACAGCTAGTAAGTGTCTGATGCCAGATTTGAACTCAGGTCTGTTTGGTCTGATTGAAAGTCTGGTGCTCTATCCCTTGCACCATCTAGCTGCTCCTTTCTTAATACCAGGGAAGACCAAAATCTTCTTTGATAGGTCAAATCCTGAGGACATCAACCAATGATGCTAAAACAATGGTAATTCTAAATATGATAGTCTAATCTTGAGGTCAGGAAGGGGAAGGCTCTCGGGAATGTACTAACTCATCCTCTCTCCTTCCTCTGTTTCAGAATAAGGGTTTGCTACCTCTTGCTTTTGTTAGGAGCAATGGAAGAAGACTACTGCTGGAAACTGCTATCCTCCTTACACACACACACACACACACACACACACACACACACACACACACACACACACACACCTTTTCTTTTCCATCAGCATTTAAGTCAGTACATAACCCACCAAGTCTGTCAGCATTTGACACGTTAAAATCATTTCCTCTTTCTACCCACAAGAACTTTATCTTATGCAAACTGAATTCTACCTGCTTAGATTTTTCCCTAAGAAATGGATTTCTAAGCCACATAAGGAGAGGATAAGATCTGTACTTACTGTTCCCCAGATTTGGCATCCCATCTCCTACCTTCCTGTCTTCCATGGGCTGGCAGCCATGCCTAGGATGCACTCCCCCTTCACCTCCTCCTCTTGGAATCTTTAGTTTCCCTCAAAGTTTAAATCAAATGCCAGCTCCTTCAGGAAGCCTTCCTAGATATTCCTAGTTGCTGATGTTCTCTCTCTCAAAATAACCTGTCCTTATCTAGAGGCTGTTATTTCCCAACAGAATGAGAACTCCTCAAAGAGAGAAAAAATAGTTTTGTTTGTGTTCTTTGTAACCTCAGCATCTAGCCTTGTAAAAATAATGATAATAATAAATGTTGGTTGAGCCATTAATATTACTATTGTTATTATTAATATAGATATTTTATTATTTATTATGTTATTTTATGTTATTATTTTATATTTAATATATTATATTTATTATTAATATAGTTATTGTTAATACAGTGCATTAAAGTACAAAGCACTTTACATGGGTTATTTCTTTTGATCCTTACAACAACCCTACAAGGCAGATGTTACTATCCCTACTTTACAGATATGGAAACTGAGACTAAAAAAAATTAAGTCTCTGACCTAGAGTTAATACTAATACTAATAACTATATGGGGTAGGATGTAAACTCAGGTTTTCCTGACTCTAGATCCAGTACTGCACCACATAAATGCCTACCTAGTCCATATGATATTAGTCTTCTGGTTTATAAAGTACTTCTGTTAATAGATAAAGAACACTGGATTTAAGTCAGGAGAACTGTATTCTAGTCCTGCCAGTTAAGTTAATTTCACTTTAATAAATACTTAAGTGACAGTTTTGAATACTGAACTCTGCTAGACATTTGGCATATAAGAATCAAGTCACTGAGCACTCTCAACTAGCTTTCATTTTACTTGTTACCAGGTAGTGACCTCAGGTAAGGTACCTTCCAGGTCTAACATTCTATCTTCCATGTTATAAGCCACCCCCCCAAAAAAAACATTGATTCTTAACCTTTTTGTGTGTCGTGGATTCCAGAAGTAGACAATAGAAACCTATGATTCCCTTCTCAGAATGTCTTTAAATATTTAAAATATAACATGTAGGATCCCAAATGAAAACAATTATATTTAAATATAGTTGCCAAGTGTTTTTAAAAACAAGTTCATGGATCCCAGTTAAGGAGTCCTGCCCAAAAAACTGGCATTCCCTAGACTATGTTCTAACGTTCCTCACTGCCCTACCACTACAATACAAAAGACAAGCCAAACTGAGAATAAGTCACACTGGAGTGATAATTAAAGTCAACGAGAGTAGCAATCCTTGCTACAATTTCATGTGACATTCAAGAGGAGATGACAGTGCTGAAGCCTCTAGAATTTAAGAGGTCAGAAAAGCAGTTACTCATCAAGGCTTCTTTGTTGTGAAGAAGATCATTTCAGACATTTAAATGCTGAGATTAGTTGCTTTGGCCAGTTTTTACCAGAACTCAGAGCACTGTTGGCAAGTCAAGAGAAGAGATTCACTTCCAGAGAAAGTACCCCCGTCTTTATCATGATTGATTTGAGACCCCAAAATAGTTGAAGGTAAAGTAAAGATGAATCGAGGTAAATTTGTGAAGGCATGTAGGCTTTACCCCGTGGAGTCCAATCTCCTCCATCGCCATCATCATTCCACATACACTTTAAAACAACTGATAAGTTTTTTTCACTATCCAAAATATGATACCTACTCTGTTTCCACAGGGGTTATACCAAGTGGGACTTACTTTAGAAGGACCAATAGTTCAGCTTTCTCCACTTGAAATCATTCCCCCATATAAACTGCATTCTGCTCCATACACAAACGTGTCAATCAAATTTCAAACTCCCACAAGCAGAAGTCTCTTGTGAAATATCTAGGCAAGCACCTGCTTATTTGGTATCATTTTCAGAGACAATGGTATTTCAAATAGGACCAATTTATAAGGTTTATGAGCCCTTATGAATCAGCTGGGGGCTCTGTGGATAGAGAAAATATGAATTTGAATCCAGTCTCAGACACATCCTGGCTAGTATGACCCTGGGCAAGGCACTTAACCTCTGATTATATGACAAAAAAGATCCACTGAAGAAGGAAACAGCAAACCACTCTAGTATCTTTTGCCAAGAAAATCCTATAGACAGCTATTGTCCACACCATTGTCCATGGGGTCACAAAGAGTCAGACATGACCAAATGACAGGACAAAAACAAAATAAGCCCTTTTGATAGATTGAGTAAGCCATTTCCCACCTTCCATTTCTCCTTTTTACAGAAGAGGAAACTATAGCCCAAAGAAGAAAAATAACTTGTCTGGAATCAACCATATACTCACTAAGTAGCTTAGAACTTGAACTCTGGTCTTCTTATAGTCAATCCTGCTCCGTAATGCTATGCTACCTACTGGTGATTGGCAAAAAGGCTTATATTGGCCACTAAAATGGGACAAAATGTCCTTTTTTGTGTGTGATTATAAAGGACCTAAAGTTGGCTTCAATTAGTTAAAATCAGGCAACAAATACTGATTAAATGCCTACTATGTTCCACATTAAATGCTGAATTAAGAGCCAGGATACTTAATGCAACATTTTGTAGCTTACAAAGTGTTTTACATGCATCATCTTATTTTTTCTTTACAATCATGTTGTTGTATAAGTGTCCTCATCCCTGCTTTATGAGATAAGAAACATGAAGCTCATGAAGGTGAGAAACAACTTGTGTGTAGTCACCTAGTTACTTAGTGTTAAAGTCAAGACTCAAACCCATATCCTCTGACTTCAAATGCATTCTCTATGTGACTATATGTTAAACAAAGAAAAGGATGTTTAATGGCTGGAATCTGGAAAAAAAAAGAGAAATGGCCTGAACTGGTTCACTCAATGAGGCTGATTTGACAATTCTCTTTTCTCAGACTCATTCAACATATATTAAGTACCTACTATGTGCAAAGGACCATACTGAGTAATGAGAAAAACATGCAGAGAAATAAAAACGTAGTCCTTAAATCCAAGGTACTCAATCTAGTGGGGAGAAATAAACCATAATAAAAATTAAAATAAGATTAGTGTATCAAAGGGACTACAAAGTGCTCTGAGGTAAAATGAGGGAGATATCATTTTCCAGAGTGATATCCCATGTAGTGGCATATGAAGAATAGGATATGATGAACTTGGAGATGATTAAGGAAGGCATTCCAGACCTAGGGGAAAGTACAAATAAGAGTTCAAAAGTGGCAAGGCATATTAAGGATTCTGAGAAACAGCAATACCAAAAAACAGGCTGCCAGCCATCACTAAATCCATAATCCCATGATGCTAAGATCAAAAGGGATTCCAGTTAACTCTAAATTCATCCTGATTTTTAAGAGAAGGCATTCCTCTCTTTTTATATTAGCCCAGTGATTTTTCAATGTATGCAGGTAATCTCATGTCCCTCATAAATGGTGCCATAAACTCGCTTTCCTTTATCACCCATAAAATATATTAAACAGCAAAATTACCACCAAGAGCCTCATGAGAGAATCCTCTCTATGAATGGTGAAGCTCATATTTGGGGAAGGGAGGAAGGTTGTGGGTTCAGACTGAAGTACTGTGAAGCTTCTGACCAAGATTTCTGCATATTGAATGTTTAACGAGATCTACCAAACTGGATAACACAGGAAGAAGACTTGTTTGATTTTACATGCCTGCTGAATCCTCCAGAAATACCCTAAAAAACTAAACTTTAGCCCTGTACAATATACCCAACAGAAATAACAAGGAGTAGGGGCAAGAACCCAGGATTTGAAATCATCAGTATTGGTTACAAAGTCCAGCTATAACATTTATTAGTTATATGACCTTGGAAAGTTCAATTTTTGCTCAGTTTCTTCATCTTTAAAATAACTAGATCTAAGCAGATCATTTGTAAGGAACCTTCCAACTCCAACATGCTTCCATTCTATGAGAATAAATGCTTATTAAATTAAATGAGATAGTTCCACCCTCTTGCCTTTTCTACCTTTCACTGGTTCAGGAATTAGAAACTTCACTATGAGATTTATTCACAAGAATGAAACCTGCTCCATGAGTGTGGAGCATAAATAATTTGAGGCACGCATGATAAGATGCTGAGAAGGGATCCTATTAAAATCAAGGAGAAACTAAGTCTAGGAGATACTATAACTGAATGACTGACCCACCACGATATAATAGGAGTAAGGAGACTTAGATTCTAGTCCCAGCCCCTCCACTAATTAGCTTCATTATCTTGGGCAAGTCATTTAAACCTCTTTAGCTTCCCATTTCATCCTGGATAAAAAGTCCAAAGTGGGAAAAGGATACGTGTGAGTTTGTGCATATCAGATCAGATGATCTCAAACATCTCTCCTTACTCTAAAATTCTATGACTGTCTGCACTTGAGCCAAGGGAAGAGTAAATCAAACCACAGAAGATCAGAGGCTCTTTGATGCTGCCTGTCAACGACCCAATTCCAACAGAGTGAGATATGCACTAACTCAGAAGTATTGGAAATCTATGTTCTGAATTGGGACTCAGGGCTCCACAGGTTGACAAGGTGTTAATTTATTAGGTAGAAAAACTCACAGCTAATGATAGGGGATGTTCCAAGAGAGTCAGAAAGCAGATGAATGTATTTCTTTATTACTCTTAATAACTCATATGTGCATAGTACTTTAGTGTTTACAAAACACTGTCTACACAGGAACCCTATGGCATAATCGGTACCTGTATAGATAATATCCATTTGCAATAGATGAAGAAACTAATACACAGAAATGAAATAGCTTTGCCCTAAGTAACCCAGATAATAACAGAGCTGAGACTAGAACCCAGTTTCCCTGGAAGGCACCTTGGAATACTGCAAAGTATACTTCAGTTGAAATTATGGGATCTGCATTCAAATTCTGGCTCTGCCACTTATGATACCTTTGTAACTGGACTTATGTTCTCTGTATCTCAGTTGTACCAAATGGCTCCATACTCTAAAACTAAAACAATGTGACTAGATTCAGCATCCTTTCCATGATGTAATTTCTCACCAGTCTGTACGCCTTCAGATTTCTCCAAGATGCCCCTGTTTTTTTTTTTCTTTCCTCTTTTAGATACTGTTATTCCTCAGTAGTCTATAAGTTCCCTGATGATAGGAACTTTCTTTGGCTGCTTTGCATTTCCAGTACTTAGCACCGTGCCTGGCACATAGTAAATGCTTGTTGAATGATTGCCACTACACAGTGTAACTCTACCTCTGTACCCATCCATCGCAGCACCATTGTGCCCACCCTTGATTTCATCAATGTCTTTTCATTCAGAATCACCATCTCTTTTTGTCTTTCCTGTCTATAAGGACTCATAGCCCTGAAATTGCCCGTGCTCCTTCATGAGTCAGGTTAGGGCTAAGATAGGCTTTCATGAACTATCTAGAACTGTAAGAAATGTGCCTTCTCCCTCTCTGGGAAAAACAAAGGCAAACACCAGGACGGTGATGGGACGGGGACGAGATCTTGTCACTTTTGAGAATCCATTCTTGCCACGGAAGTTGCCAGATGAAGGTCTTAGCTACTTAGCCCTGCACCTCAGGACCCAAACATGATGCCAGACCAGACAATCCTCAGTAGTTCAGCGTTGACTGGGTTGGACAAATGTTTTCTTGTTTACTCTAACAGGAAACTGAGATGTGGTTTGACCGGGAGACACCTCACTTGTTAATAGAAGGTCTTTGTCCTCCAAATGACAAATCGCTTTCCTCTTCTGTGGCCTGCAGAGCATGTGTCTGCTGCAGCAGAGATTTTACTCAGGACCACATCCCCATGAGTTATCACTGGTTTCATTAGATTAATGACTACTCAGCCACCAGCAGCATAACAGATGGGACGTTTCCTTTTGTACTTGACTTCCAGGGCAGTGAGAAGAGACACACCTCTGTTTGAATAGGAAGGAAGAATGAATGTAAGGCTGATAGGAGGAAATCAATGGTTTCTTATTGGGTTTTACAGAAGCAACAAGAAGCCAGATTTTGGAGGTCCTAACACACAGCAATAGAAACTAAATACCACTGGGCTGGCATTTCAAGCTCTCCTGGCATGGAATCAGAAGCCTTGAGTTCCGGCTCTGAGACAAATGTATGATCTGGGCAAGTTATTTCCCCCTTAGTTAAACTCTGTTAAAAGGGGTACAAAAGTGGTACTTGCACTACTCATGTCATAGGACTATTGTAAGGAAAACATTTTCCCCCCAAAAAATCATCTTTTATGTACTTATTTATAGAGATATACATTTATCATCTCCCCAGATAAAGTATAAGCTCATCGAGAGCAGGAAATTATTTTATCTTGATGTTCAAATCCTCAGTGCCTAACACATGATATGCAAGTGCTATATTAATAACAGTTCAACTTTTAATCATGTCTTAGTCCTACAAAACATTTTCCTCACAATAACACGGTGAGGTAGGTCATGTGAAAAATTATTTCTTTTTCCAGGAACATAACCATGGAGGATCAGAGACTTAAATTTATTTATTTATTTATTTGTTTGTTTATTTGGTTTTTTAGCAGAGTCTTTAAATGAACTCCTAGGGCAGGATGAGTGAGCAAAAAAGGAGATGATGTTTGGTTCTCTTCAAAATCTTTTACTTCCTTAGAAATTATCTCGGGGTACCATCGAAAGTTTGTAAACTTGAGGGTAACATACACTCTGCCCCAGGGATCCCTCTCCCTTCTTCTGACTGGAGACGATGGAGGGAGGCCATCAGAGGGCTCTTCTAGATCTTCCATTTAAGAAGGGTACCCAGGGCAACCACTTCATCACTTCCCACCTTGTTGCACTCCTCTGAATTTCATTATGCCCGCAATGATAAGTATCTTCCTTATCCTACAGTACTTAGCACAGTAGCTGGCACACAAAAGGTACTTAATAAATGTGTATGAACTGACTGATGTCATAAGACTTAGTTATAAAAAGAATCGCTTCTTTGTATATGTCTATTCATTTTTCCTCTAAAAGGATATATATACAATGCCATCAAGAATTATTCAAGGGGTCATTACCATCTGCCTTCATGTTCACAAGTCTAGGGCAAATTTAAGCAAATGCCTATTGGTTTCTCACAGTGGACATCAGTTGCACCAGGAGTCATCAGCCAATCCACAAGAAAAAGTGAAATCAGTTAACTTCTTCTTTTTTGGGTAGTAGAGGAAAGGAATCAGGATTTGAATGGAAGAAATGGCAAAAGGACCAAAGAAGAAAACAGGCAAGTGATTCTAAAGATGAACTTCTCAAGGCACTGACAAGGTGCCTTTCTAGAAACAGACAATCGGGATAAGGAGGAGGAGGGTGGTTTTTGAAATCATCTGCAAAGCGTTTTAGAAATATTATTTCATTTTATCCTCACAACAATCCTGGGAGGTAGGTGGTTTTATTATCCTCATTTTACAGGGAATGAAATAGATGAACAGAAAGGTTCAGTGCCTTGTCCAAGGTCAAACAGCTAGAAAGTAACTGAGGCTGGAGATAGCTTTGAACTCAGGACTTCTTGACTCCAAGTCAAATATTCTAATCACTAAGCCACCTAGAGACCTCCTCAGCTAAGGGACAGGAGATTAATGGTTCGAGGTAAAAGGCATGTTTCCCTGAGAAAAGATTTAAGGCTACCATAAACATGTTAAAATATCTCAAAGCCTATGCTGTGAAATTTCCACTAAAGCTCTCCTCTGAAATGAATGTCTCGGCTTGGTATGGAGGTGATTCTAGGTTTTCAAAGGCTCTGCAAGTGAAACTCAAATTCTGGCTGGTCTTCCACCAAGATGAAAAGGCTGTAAACATACCAGCGGAGCAATAGACTCTATGTCAGTAGCTAAAATAGAACCCACTTAGCTAAGCTGAGACAGACGTATCTCGAGGTGATGAATCTCATACACACGGTAATTGCTGAAGATGAACTCATAAGAAATAAAGGGGTCTAAGTCTGCATCAGTGGAGAGACTATTCGAGCCAGGGAAATGCTAGATCTCTGGAACTACCAAAGTCATGTAGAAGAAGGAGTTTATTCCCTGGGGGATCCAGAGGGCAGAAACAGGACCAACGAGCAGAAGGAAAGAGAAACCAGTGTTGGACTGAACATAAGAATAAACTTTCTAGTTAACAAAGCTATGGCAAAAAGGGAATGGATTGTCGTGAGTTATGTTCCTTCAAAAGTACTCAAAGAGAAGGGCTGAGTGGTCACAGAAGGGTCTCTCATCTGGAATACGGCAGAGAGGGTTCATGGGTCAGGTAAGGATTTAGGATGGATATCCTTTAAGCTACCTCCATTTCTAAAAGTTGTTCTCAGGACTTGGGGGGTCTCACAACTTTGCCAAAGATCAGTTCCTGTTTAGTTTCAGCTTGGTGTGTACAAACAAAAGTTTCACTCAGAGTTATTTTTGTCATGTCTCACTTCAGTACACACGTAGCTAAGATCTTCAGAGTATGTAAGAGGGAAAAACTGTTTGTTTAAAAAACTGCAGATTTATTTTATCCTCAGATGTTTCTCTAATTGAGCTTACCAATGCCCTATAAAGATGAAAATGTACTATGATGAGATTCTTCTGTATGCCCTAGGATTGAATCCCAAGTAATAGCAATGACTCATATTTACATCGCATTTTGAAGTTCATAAAATCTTTTCCCTAGACCAGTGATAGGCAAATTACAGGCCCCTGAGATGTTCTATCCAGCATGACATTATTCCTAATCTGACAAATACAATGAGTAGGATACAATACAATGAAACTTCAAAAGAGTTGCCTTAGAAACAGACTGACAGATGAGCATTTCCTTTCCTTTGGCCCCCTCTTTAAAAAGTTTGCTCATCACTGCCCTAGAAGAACAGGATGGCAGCATAGTATAGTGGGAAAAGAATTGTATTTGAAATCGGAAGACCTGAGTTCAAATTCAGGACCTTTGGTGAGTTACTTAATTTCCTGTAGGATCCTGGAAAAGTCACTTAAAACTTTCCATGCTCCAGTTTCTTCTTCTCTAAGGTGGAGGTAATGCTTGTCTGCCCACCTTGAAGACCTGCTGGATTGGGGGAATAATTCTAGGTTCATAGTTCATGGATAGAGTATTGGAAGTTTCATCCTCCTGAGTTCAAATCTGGCCTCAGACACTTACTAGATATGTGACCCTGGACAAGTCACTTAACTCTGTTTGCCTCAGTTTCCACCTCATCTTTAAAATGAGCTTGAGAATGAAATTGCAAACTGCTCCAGTATCTTTACCAAGAAAACCCCAAATGGGGCCACAAAGAGTCAGATACAACTGAAAACAACTGGACAAAAACGGTAATTGCACAAATAGTAGATGGCCTGTCAGGTCCCTTCAAGCTCTCAGCCCATGACCCTATGATCATATAAGTGGAAGGCACAATGGATTAGGAGTCACTAGACCTAGAGTTGAGCCTTGGCACTATCATTTAATGGCTGTGTGAACACTGGCAAGTGATAACTTCTCTGGGCCTCAGTTCCCTTATTTATAAAATAGTAATAATGTTTTTATTAGCTATACCTCAGAGAGGTGGTATGTGGATCATCGAGAAAACCTCTAAAATCTCTAATGCACTCATCACGTAACGCTATGCATCATTTGTGTCCGTGTTTAGTTTCCCTATTACACAACGTGCTCCTTGAGGGAAAAGACCCTGTAATATTGTACTTTCCTGGCAATGTGCTCTGCAAATAGTAGACACTTAACGAATATTTACTGAATGAACAAATAAAAGCAAGTATAAAATGCTTTGCAAACCTTCAAGTGCTTTATAAATTTAAATTATTATTCAAATGATGATGATAAATGGGATGACTATGAAAGCACAATCAGCCAAGTCTTTATCAACCCCCTACTATATTCCAGTAATAGGCAACAAATGCAAGGGGAATGCAAAAAACAAAAATAAAATGGTCCTTGCCTCCAGAGATCTTACCTTTCACAAGACAGCATAAACATATATAACTATATATAAAAACTACAAAGCAAAAAGGGAATTGGGAAAACTCTAAGGAAGGAAGGCAAGATTTTAGATGAGTTTTGATGTATAGCCCAAGCAAAATCTGACAATTCTCCCACTTTGGTAGAGATCAATTTTCCAGAGCTACACTGGCTATATATCCCTCTAAGAGTTCTAAGGCTAGTCTTAAGCCAATGGGGTGACTGTCTCTAAAGCTTGAGCCCCCATTAGTGTACTTCCTCACAAGATTATCAGTTGACAATTATTTTAGTCAGCCAGTCTTTAGTAACTTTTTATAATGGAATATCTACTACATTTATATAGTAAGAACATTAGGTATAAAGTATTCTCCCCAAAATCTGTGTTACACTCTCCCACAAATATATACAAAGTTCAGAGGAAAGTAGACTAAAAAAGATCATATAGCAAAAGAGTTACTTACAGATCCTCTTTGCTGGAAGTTCCATTTTCCCATTTGTGGGTTTCTTAAGAATTTCGCTTTAAACATATAATATTTTTGCTGACTCTTTATAAGGCCATGAATCCAGTCTATCCTTGGCTCCTGATGATTCAGACATTATTGACAGCTGATTCAGGGACACTCTTAGGACACTGATGGGAAGATGAGAAGTCTAACATCATCCAGACCTTTCAAAGATTCAAAAGGGAGGAAAAATGAAGCCTCGCCAAAGCAGAGACCTCTCCTCTAAGAGATTCCTCCAAAGGCTCAGTAGTGTGCTAGAAAGTCATATACCCCATTTTGTGGAGAAAAAATTCTCATTCTAGTTAACACAATTGGCCCTTATACCTGACCCAGAGAATGTAACACAAAGCATCATTTCACTTCTTGAAATGGTCTCCAAAGACTTTTAGCACTTAGTCTAAGGTCTTTTGAAGGACAGATTGAAACATGTCCTCACATAGTTACAGCATCAGTCTAAAGTGTGGTGGGATGGTTTAGACCTCACCCTTACAGAAAAAAAACTAGAGATTTTAAGATATGAAGGTGAGGACAGATTGCATTCAAGAACAGAGGAAAACCCTGTAAATGCAGATGATATGAAAGAAGGAATGATGAACATGAGAAACAGTAAAAAGGTAATTTAGTTAGTGAAGAACACATAAAGATAAATAATATATAATGAGGCTAGAAAGACAGTGAGAGCCAAGTTATTAAAGAATTAAATGACAAACCCAGAAATCTGTATTTGAACCTAGAAATTGGTGAGTGCCACTGGGATATATTGAGCAATGGAATGACACAATGGTATTTGTGCTTTAAGAATATCACTTTGTGGAAAGTGGACTGAAGAGGGGAGAGTATTGAGGAACACTCTCATGCTGTAGATAATAATAATTCAAATTTATGCCTCACTTTAAAGTTTACAATGCACTTTATCAAAAACCGTATGAAGTAGACAGTGCAATTATTATTAACTCTGCAAAATAAGAAAACTGAGACTAAATGAAATGAAGTGATTTGACCAAAATCACACAGTAGTAAGTAGCAGAGACTGATTCAGGGCAACCATCGGTCTGGATTAAACAAATAACTGGCATAAAAATTTTAATATCTCTCTCTCTCTCTCTCTCTCTCTCTCTCTCTCTCTCTCTCTCTCTCTCTCTCTCTCTCTCCACGCACATACACACACACACACACACACACACACACACGTGTGTGTAAGTAAAATCTCATTTTTACCTCACACCAACTCTATGAAGTAGGTAACATAGGCATTACCACTCTTATTTGACAAAAGGAAAAACTGAGGCATAGAAAAGGTGCTGACTTTCCCTCAATCACACAGTCATTATTGAAAGTGCCATTCAAACTCAGCCTTTTGTCATGGGGAGTTCTGCATTCTATCCATTGTACTGAGCTGCCCCACTCCTCTTGTTCTATCTACTCTGCTTGGCTTTAATTCATGACCTCTCCATTCTTTTTTCAAGTTCTTTCTGTGATGTTACACTGTAAGATCTCCAGGGGAGGACTCCATCTTATCTCTGCTTTAAATACTGTAAGGTCCCCTGTAGCTTTGCGTTATGCTATAAATAATGAACAATATTAATAACATTAGACATTAGTGGGAATGATGTGGTGGGGGTAGAGGTGGACTAAATAGGACAAATGGGCTTTGGGGGCACTGATCTCAATTATATCGATTACTACTGAAGCAATTAGCCAGCAAGAAAGCCTTTCTGTCACATGGGACCAGCTTATGTGCTTAGTGTCTCAAATCTTGCAACACAGCCCTCCTCATTTTTATTTTTAAAGACAGTCTAAGCCGTCTTAAAACCCACTCTTGGAGGTGAGGGAGGAGAAAGAGGAAGAGTACAAATGATAAACTTTTGGCTTTTGACCACTACACTAGAACTCAAGTGATATTTCTAATATCTAGACATCCTAGGTTTGGGGGAAGTAAATCCCAAAAGGTCCAGAGTAAGAATGAGTAGGACCCATTAGACGAAATTTATGCAGAGAACTTCAGCCCAGGATGAATAGAAAACCTCATAGGGATGAAATTCTGAACAAGGAGGAAAAAAACTGATAAAAAGAAAGGGGAGTTTTCTAAAGAAAATGATGTGGATGCACAAGGTACTTATCTACCAAATTGGACTTTTGAAAAATATAGAAGTTAGAAATAATAGGTAGTAGAAAAGTATTATATAAATATAGCACAGTCCAGTAAGAATAATGTCAGGAGAACTAAAGCTTAGAATGACCTGGATCTAGTCAACAAATTTCAGGATAAAAACAAAAGTTGACCTGCTTTGGGGGTTTGGGCTTTATTTTCAGAGAAGAGCAAGGACAGGACCATTGCTGAGGGAGGATAGAATGAAAATGAGGAATGCAGAGAAGGCAGAGCTGCTCAACCCTTCCTTTGCTTCTGTGTCAAGGAGAATGAACTTTGGACTGGAAAGGTTAAAATAAAAATAGGGAAATAAAGTCTAAAGATAAGTAAGTAAAGAAATGACATGAATCCGGTTGTTCATGAATCAAGTCAATAGACTTAGAAGAACTACATCACAATGTACTAAAATAGCTATCTTTACTGAACCACTTTCAGTGACTTTTGAAAGATCATGGAGAGAGGTAGAAGTACATACAAGGACACAATTGAAAGGTAAATGTTGTCTTGATTTTCCAAAGAAGGAAAAGTATGGAGGCTTCATTCATTGAACCCAAATCCAATCCCAGGCAAAATTCTAGGGGATATGTGTGTGTATTTACACACATCTACATACATATGCATATATGTATGTATTTAATAGTAAAATATGGTTACTATAAAAGGAAGTAGTGATCACAGAAAGACATCATGGATTTCTTAATAATAAGTGATGCCAGACTAACCTTATTTACTTTTTTGACTAATAGATCAGTAAAATCTGGAAGATATAGTTGACCTAGATTCTAACTAAGCACTTTTTAAAACTCTTACCTTCCTTCCATCTCAGAATCAATACTGTGTACTGGTTCCAAGGCAGAAGAGTGATAAGGGCTAGGCAATGAGGATTAAGTGACTTGTCCAGGGTCACCCAGCTACGAAGTGTATGAATCCAGATTTGTACCCAGGAATTCCCATCCATGGCTCTCAATCTGATGAGCCACCTACCTGCCCCCTTTAGCTAAACATTTGAAAAAGACTCATGCTATTTTAGCAGAAAATATGGAGGTAAGTAAACTAAATAAGAGTATAGGTAAATGAATTCAGAACAAGTGTTTCTCATGAGGAAGACACTTAAAATTTCTAAGGCTCAGTTTTCGCACCTGTAAAATGCAAAGAATAATATGTGCACACACTTGGAATCCTTCTTCTTGAGAAGACTGAGGCTAGTGGATCAACTGAGTTCAAGCATTCTAAGTTACACTTGGTCTAAAACTGATCTGGTGTCCACACTAAGCCTAGCAGTGATATAGTGAGCTCGAGAGAACAGTAGTGAGACAGACTACTTAAGGAAGAGTAAAATGGGCCAGGTAAGAAATAGAGCAGATCAATGCTTCCCAGAAGCATTCCTAGGCAGTAATGGGTCCAGGCCTATAAGGGACCAAAAGAGGAAGAGACGGAGGAGAAGGAGAAGAAGAATTATTACCTCATCAGAATATTATAGGTAATGGTGTTTTATAAAGTTTTAGATACTAAAGAAAAGTTATTATTCTTTTATAACTTTTACAACTCTTCTCTAATGAAGAGTTACATTACAAATGGATCGAGCCCTTTTGCAAAAGATCTTCAGGAAAGAAATGCACCCTTTTATATAATCCATTCATGTGAGAAGCTACATTTTTTCTTATGTCCTGTTTGACCCTCTTTTTTCCTGACAGTTTAACTCAGAGTCCTGTTCCAATTCTCAATGTTCGCTGCTTGCTTTTTATAAGCTCCTGGCAGTGTTGAAGAGCCCTGGGCAGCAGAATAAAGGGCCAAGAACAGATCCGTAGAAAACTGCTAGAGAATTTCTTCTGAGTTGACTTGGAACCAACTGGGTCTTAATGTATTAATTAGAAATTCTGTACCTTTAGACTCCATCTCCCAGAATTCTTTCCCCATCTCAAAATTCCCTTTCCTTTTTCATTTACGTGCATCTTTACATTATTGTTTATATAGTTCTATAAACTCCTCCTTCTGCCTCTTCTCCCCACATGCACAATCTGGGAAAGCCTCTCTTTATTGAAGGTTATTTCCTTTCCTCTACTTTTCAAGTGATATTTTAATAAATCTTATAAAATATATTACTTGGAGTATTGGATATTAATTTTAATCTTTACAGTCTGGCTAGTTCTGAATCCAACTAACTGTAGAATCATCTAAACCACATCTCCATCTTTTTAACTTAAGAATAGTTTGTGATACTTTTATCAGACACTGCTAAAGAACTAGGTAAACTTCAAACATTCCAAAAGGCTACCAGTTTAACAGGGATAAGGACATGGACCTGAGATTTCACACTCCTCAGTAAGGAAACTCCCTCTACTGAAGCAGATCAGCAATTCAATTTAAGAGAATTGTCCAAAACAGAATTTTCAAACACATGACCTGCTGATCAATTCACCAGCATGGTCCAAAACAGATTAAAATGCAATTGTGAAATATTTAACAAAATAAATAAAAATACAATAAAACATAACTACCATTGCATTTTAAAACTAGGTCCATATGTAGCGCAGAGATTTTGATCCCTTTTAGTGATCTATTTTTATTTGAGCTTGACACTAATAGTCTAGAATGCTGTGAGGTTAAGTGATTTGCCTAGGGCCACACAAGCAGTATTTGCCAGAGGCCTAATTTGGATCTCGCTTTTCAATTTGAAGAATCTCTTCTGTCTCCTTTTTCTGAATATTAGGGTCTATCTCCAATGTCATGATACCTCTCTAGTATCTTGAACCTCAGAAATAACAGCTACTCTTTCTTTTGGAGACTTGGGCCATGAATTGACTTGAATTGATCAAGGGCATCTGGAGGCTCACTTACTGACTCCCTGAGTACACTTCAATGAAAACACACACACACACACACACACACACACACACACACACACATGTCTGTGGATCACGAGATCCATGAACTCATTCAATTTAATCATGAAGAAATGAATCACATTTTGATGAGGTAAAATATTTCCTTTCAATTTAATTCGACAACATTTATTAAGCATTTACTGCTTGCAAAGGGCTATACTATATATTACATAGGCCTGTTCTCAAAGAGCTTACAGAATGGAGAATGCATGTGCACAAAGGAAAATGAAAGAAATGCACAAAAGAAAAGTCTGAGAATTCTGAAGTGGAAAAAAATCACTTTCAGTTGGAAAAGTCAGGGAAGGCCTCATGGAGGTGGTGGCACTAGAATTGGACCATGAAAGAAGAAAAGGATTAGAAAAAACTGGGAAGAGAGGATTGGGAGGACTTCAAAATTTCAGGGACAACATGATCAAAGACAAAGAGAAGGGAAAGCACAGGACAAATCCATGACTAGTCAACCAGAGGGTTTCACTGATAACAGCCTTCAAGCTATTTCAAGGCCAATAGTTGTTTGTGTGTTTTCCTTTCATTCCAGGGAATAATCAAGCCATACTTCCAGTTAAAGTTATCAAGGTTTTCATTTTCTTATTCCCTGGATAAGGAACCTATTCATTTGAATTTCTGTAGCTCAGTTTTCCAAGAATTCTTTAGTTATTCCTAGCTCTAGTCAATGCAGGGGCAGGAGCTGTCTCTGGTACTGAAGTGCATGCTTTAGTTTTTCAAATAGTTTATGATCAGTGCTCTTAGACCACTGTAGCATAGTGTTTTGAATTCTATGAACAAGACCCAAAAAAGAAAAGTACAAGAAAGGAATAGTATACTATAACCCTATTTTGCCAATCCAGAATACAACATACTTCAGTTGGGCCAGTGGATCAAGTGGTGGGCCTGGAGTCAGGAAGATTTTAAAGATGGTCTCAGATACTTTAGTTATATGACCATGGACAAGTCACTTAATCCCAGTTTGACTCATTTTCTCAATCTTCAAACTGGGAAAAATAATAGCATTTATTTCCCAGAATTGTGAGGATTGCATGAGATAATTATTGTAAAGCACTTAGCATGGGGCCTGGAACACAGTAAGTTATAAATACTAGTTATTACTAATATTATTATTACAGTAGTGTAATCAAAAAGCAATCACTGAAGCACATCTAAACATACTGCAAAAGTTCTTTTTATGTTTTAAGAAACCTCTTAGCCAAGTTTCAAGTCCTTTCTGAAGTTGGCCTTTCAAAAATTCTAAATCTTAATATATCAAAGTACAAGGGTTAAAAAAAAATTCTAAATCTTAGGGGGCAGCTAGGTGGCTCATTGGATTGAGACCTAGATCTAGAGAAAGGAGGTCCTAGGTTCAAATCTGATCTCAGATACTTTCTAGCTGCATGACACTGGGCAAGTTATTTAACACCCATTGCCTAGACCTTACCACTTTTCTGCCTTACAACCAGCATAGTACTGATTCTAAGATAGAAGGCAAAGGATTTTTATGATATTTCTTTAGTTATGAATATATAACTTCCAGGCTTGATTTACATCTATTCATTTCAACAATTATCAAGTATTTGTTATATATAAGGCATCATACTAGGTAGGGAGGGTATTAAAAACAAAGGTAAAACAATCTCTCCCTTCAAGAAGCTCCTGTTCTCCAGGAGAAGAGAAAGTGGGGAAAACATTCTTCATGAGCACAAATAATTAAATGCAGTGTATGTATAAAGTAGTACAAAATAATTTCCAAAGGGAAAGAGTCTAAACTATTTGGAAAAGGGAGGAGCAAGATCAAGAAAAACAATAAGAGATGGTCTCTAGGCTGTATGTTAAGGTTAGAATTATTTTTTAATTTTTTCTTACTTTTTAACTAATAAAACTTGATTTTCTCTTCCAATTCCCTTCCCCATTGCAAAGGAAAAAAATCCCTTGTAATTTATATCATATGAACAGAAAATGAGATATTGAAGAAGAAAAGGCACTTGTCTTCCTGAGCAAAGGATCTGAGACTAAAAGGTGAGATGCCATATACCAGAAACAAAAAGCAGGCTGGTTTGAAAAGAATGGAGAGTGTGTAAAGGGAAGTGATAAAAAATAAGTAGTCCTATAAGCAAATATTTTGTCCTCAGAAAAATATTAAAGAGGGAAATAAATCTAGGTTCTAGCTGTCTCTCCCATTGACTCCATATGGGGCATTAGGTACATCATTATTTCTTGTCTCTTGGTCTCTTTTAGGAGCCAGTTCTGGGCTGCAGCAATGTTTGCGACCATAAATGACAATACTGATAATGAATTTTCAGGGAAGCTAAGTCATGCTCCAGTTGGAAACAAGGCTGGTACAAGGAGATCAACCAAAGAAGTACAAAAGATGAGGTGTCATTGCTTGATAGCAAAGACAAGGATTTTAATAACCAAGGGAATTGAGGCAAGAGTCCAAATAAGAATAGTACTCAATTGAAATCAGAGTGCATGAATTTGATTTCCATCTTTGTTTCTTACTTCATGTGTGACTTTGGATAAGTCACACTGTATCTGGGCCTCTGTTCCTGGGCTATAAAATGAGAGGATTGAACTAAAGAGTTCCTAAATTCCATTCTAGCTCTACAACCATGAACTATGAACCTAGAATAATTCTCCCAATGCAGCAGTTCTGCAGGATGGGCAGACAAGCATTACCTACACGTTAGAGAAGAAGAAACTAGAGCATAGAAAGTTTTAAGTGACTTTTCCAGGATCCCACAGGAAATAGGAGTTGGGATTCCAGTCTCTACTGACACTGAATTCAATGCTGGGGTCTATTAGAACTTCCAGAATTTGATTTGTATTGCCCTGCCTGCTTTTATGCCTTATTCCATGCATACAACCTTACTTGATAAAATAAATATGATGTAGCTGGAATATAAAGCAGTTGAACTTGTATCATTCTCAGCTCGTTTGTAAAATAGGAACCTGACCAAATGAGCTTTAATGTCCCATCCAGCTCTAATACTCTATACCTTTGGAATCAAATAAGGACTTGAAATAACAGAAAAATCACCCAGGGCACCTGTTACATAAATCATGAGATCCTTCTCCTTATAAAGGATTTCTTGAGAAACACCTTTGACTACAGGATCGCAAACTTTCAAAATACAGATAACACATGTAGCCATTGGCATTGACATATTTAATGAAACTGTTTTCTAAAGGTGTTTTTATTTAAAAGGCACTTTGGGGCAAAAATTACTATCTTCAAAGTAAGAATTTACCCTTTTCCAATGGGCATACCCACTTTGGCAACATTTTAACTGGAACACAATCACTTGTCTTTTTGAGTCTGGCATTTCATCCTCAACTGGAGAATATCTGAATTACCTCTAATTGAGCAAATACAAAGAAATGGATAATTTGGCAGATACTTCTTGATACATGTCAGAGGCAAGGATCCTCCCATGAGATTTTGATGTTCATAAAAGTAATTTTCCCATTCATGCTGTCAAGAGGTTTCCATCACAGTTCTGATCCTGTGGCTGCCTTGGTAAAAAACAGATTCCAATATCTGAACTTCCAATTTTTCTGGAACTCAGTAGGATCAAGAAATTAACCCACACTCTGAACAAAAGACAAATTGCTAAAACACTAATGATCTCTATCATTTTGCTTTGTGGCCCCTGTAAGCATGCTTATATGTGCTGGCTTTTCTCAATGGGCTTCATTCATTCACTTTTTCAAATGTCTAGAAATTTCATATTCCTTACAGAGCACCATCCTAACACTGGGGAAAAATTAAAAGATTAGCTAAGCCAAAGTCTGCCCTCACTCATAAGGCTGGCCCCTTGGTGATAAACTCCTCTGACCACACGGCAACCCACAAAACAAAGAAAATTTAAAAATGTCCCTGTCCTGGGCAATCCCTTCCTGCTTCTGGAGTGATGATAATGAATAGAAAAAAAGAGGCAGAAGGTACTAAGAATCTTAGTATTTAGTATTTTAGATTGTCTATAAACATTAACTTAGCTGCAAACATTCTAAGTTGAGATTCTTGCCCATTAAGCAACAAGTGGACATACCGCCAGAGAAATTCAGTCACATCAATTTTAATACTCTCAGGGACCTTACAGTTGACAGGAAGATAAGACACCAACAGGGATAACTATAATTTACAATATGATATGATGCATGCATTATCAAGGTACCAAATAAAATGCTAAGTGAGATCCAAAGGGAAAGGTTATTATGGACCAGAGGGATCAGGGATGGAGTTTCATGGAGAAGGTAATGTCTATGCTGCACTTTAAGGACTGGGAAGGAATTTAACCAGGAAAAAGGAAAAAAGAGAGTGTACTCCTGGCACACATGTCAAAAAAAAAGTGGTGGGTAAATACACAGAGAGAAAAAAGTATACGACTCAAGTAAAGATGCAAGGAGTAGCCTAGGTTGGCTGTGGTGTGGAATACAAGGAAGAATGACCCATGGCGGCATACTCATATTAGGAGGCTGAGGATAGGTGACTGCTTGAGCTCAGAAGTTTAGAGCTCCTTTATGAGGAGTCATATTAGCACAAACAGAGGAAAAGCAAGGCTGAGAAAACAGAGCAGGTCAAAGTTCCCATGCTGATCCACAATGAGATCTGGCCTATGAATGGCTTCTAGCCAGGGCAAGATTAAAAGACTCCATAAGATTAGCCTGGAAGGTCAGGGGTGCTATCATATTGTGAAGGGTTCTGAACACAAAACTTTGATGCCTTTCATGGGATTAGCATCAGCATTCATCTGAAGATTTTTATGTCATTTGTCTACAGGAGGTGAAGGATGATTGTTTAAAAGGGAGTCCACAACCAAACTAGAAGTGGGATTTAATTGATAAATGAGGCATGAAAGCAAAAAGTTATATACATACAATGTATTAAATAGAGCTGTGCTTCTATTGAAATAGTGAAAAAGAGTATAAGAGTGGTCCAGTAGAAAAAGTGCTAGCTAGATTGAGCATCAGAGGACCTGGTTTCAGATCTCATTCTACCATTTGAAATATAATCACTTTGGGACTTTGGCAAGTAATTTATTTAACCTAGCAAGGTCTCAGTTTCTTCATCTGTAAAATAAACAAGATGGACTAGATAAGATCTAAAAATCTCTTAAGCTCTAAATCTATGATCTTATAAAAGTTGGTGTTCTAACAGAATAGGTAACACAAAATCTGATGGTGCTACAAAGATTATAAACTCAATTCCTTGATTACTCCTAGAAGGTAGGATGAAAAAGAACCAAAATGAATGAACTAAAGTAATGGCTTTTTCCTTTATGTTTTTTTCTCACCTCACCTCAGTGGCTGGGCAGCTGAGGGTTTGCCAAACTATTAGATAGGTACTTCTCTGGTCAAAATACCAACCAAATCTTACTGGTTCAGTATTGCAAAGGATTTGTAGCTGAATGTTGACTATAACTCATTCCACCTTTCCCTTGCCACTTTCCTAGTGGCTGACACCAAATCGGAGAGGCAAGAGGTTAGAAAAGTGAGCTTTTGCCAGGAAAGCAGACACTATTCAATCTGCTCACACATATTCTTAAGTGCCTGCTTTCCTGTAGAAGAAGAGGTTTTAATTGGGATTTAATGGAAACCAGGGAAGTCTGCAGGTAGAGTTGAGAGGGAAAGAGTATTCTAGGCACAAGGGACAGACAGAGAAAATTCCCAGAGCTGAGAGCTGGATAGTTTTGTTCTTGAAACAACCAGGAGGCCAGTCTCATTGAATTGAAGAGTTATGTGTCAGGGGGTAAGTTATAAGAAGACTGGAAAGGTAAAAGGAGGCTACGTTCAAAGGACTTTGAAGGTCAAATGAGAATTTTGTATTTGATCCTAGAAGAGAAAGAGAGCCACCGGAGTTTACTTGGTAGGGTGAGAAGGGTGACACCATCTGACTTGGGCTTTAGGAAAATCACTTTGGCGGTTGAATGGAGGATGGACTGGAGAGGGGAGAGCCTTGTGGCAGGCAGACCTGGCAGCAGCTTAGTGCAGTAATCTAGGCATGAGGTCATGAGAGACTGCACTGGAGTGGTAGCACCATAAGAGGAGAGATACTGGCATATTCCAGGAATGTTGCCAAAGCAAAATCGACAGATTCTGACAACAGACTGGATGGGGAGGGCAAGGGGGGAGAGAGTTAAGAATCCAGGATGAGTCCTAGGTTGCGAGCCAGAGGGACTGAGAGGATGAGTTCAAAAAAAAAAAAAAAACAGAGCTCAATCTCATTCCACTCCAGTAGAATTAAAAGACAAAGGATTTTTTTTCATTGTCAAAACTAGGGAATCTGGGTATTTTGTCCCGCCCCCAAAATACAAAGAAACTGTGGAGGGGGCAACAAAAGATGGATTGTCAGTCAATTAGAGATAAGAGAATCCCCAAGGAGGAAGGATCTGTGGGGTGGGGTTGGGGGAGATTCAGCTATAAGGAATATCATCACCCTTCTCATTTGGGACATTTATATGTGCACAAGTGAAATCTCTGGCTATCTGCCTTCCCAGTTCAGTGGCAAGTAAAGGCATAGATCATAAAAGGAAAATAATCTTATCTATGTTTCAGATGTCTTGGCCCAGAATCAGTCACGGAATACATATTTCCAATAATGCACTATTATTAACCATGGGGATAGAATTGTTCACTACTTCAAAATAGTTCAAAAAATGACTAGATGCTTTCTAAGATTGTTTTCTCTCTAAATTAGGAGTCTTTAGCCTTTTCTGTGTCCTGGATCCCTTCAGCAATCTAGTGAAGCCTGTGGACTCCTTCTCAGAATGTTTTTAAATGCACAAAATGAAATGCATAGGATTACAAAGGAAATCACTAATATTAAAACATAATTTTTAAAAATTATTTTTAAAATAAATTCACAGATCCCATGTTAAGAATTCTCGCAGCCTAAATCCTGTAGTCATACAAATTTAGAGACAGGTCAGCCAGGTTAGTACAATGTCTAAATAAAGCAATGTCCTTTTTTTTAAGCCAGTTTAATTTTATTATTTTCAGCTCTTTAAAGTAACTCCTCTAAACTAAAAACAAAAGTGCTGCCTGCTAGAGGGCCCTAGGGAGATGTGAGTTAATTAATTGATAAGGATGATTTAAGTGCCATTCCAATTGTTTATCTGCAAAATGGAACTTCCCAAATATGTGAATATTTGTTAGTCTCTGTCCTTTAAACATGGAACCAAGTAGAATGGGAAGCTATTGATTTAAAGTCAGAGGACCTGAGTTCATATCCCAACTTTACTACCTGTGTGACTTGAAAAAAGACACCTCCTCAGTTATCTCTATTATCAAATGAGATGGTTAGACTGCATGGTGTATGTATGACTTATGTCCCTTATAAATTAGGATCCTATGAAATGTATTCTTCTGGAGGAAGCAATGAATAGAGCACTAGGCCTGGAGTCAGGAAGATCTGAGTTTAAATTCAAATTTAGACAATGACTAGCTGGGCAACCCTGGGCAAATCATTTACCTTCTGTTTGCCTCAGTTTCCTCAAATGTAAAATGAGGATCATAATACCTACCTCATAGAGTTATTGTGAGGATCAAAGGAGAAATTATTTGCAAAGCACTTAGCACATACCTTGCACACAGTAGGCATTTAATAAATGTTTATTTTCTTCCCCCATTCCCTTTACCAGGAAGGCATCATAAAATGGTGGAATCAGGACTAAATTTGGAGTATGAAAACAAATTCAAATCTCAGTTACTTTGGTCTCACCACTCAAAGCCATCAGCTTCCTCCCCTATAAAATCAACCTGGAAGCAATGATCATGAACTTGGACGGTCATAAGGACATAGACAGAAAGGCCAGGAATGCTATGGCCCATGGGATCACGAAGAATGGAATACAACTGAATGGTTAAAAAAATTAAATTAAAAGGTAGGATTACATGACCCTAATAGCCCTTTAAAAGACCCTTTTAGCTTTAAATCTATGATCCTATAACCAAAACATTGTTTTAAAAAAACATAGAGGCAGCAAGCTAACAGAGTAAATAGAACCCCAGGTCTGGAATAGGGAAGACCTTGGGTTCAAATGTAGCTTCAGGTACTTCCTAGCTGTGTGACCCTACATAAGTCATTTAACCCTGATTGCTTAGATCTTAGAATTCATACTAAGACAAAAAGATAAAGGTTTAATTTTTTTTTTACTACTAGGATATTCTCTAAAATCATAGGCTCCAAGTTGAAAGTTTAAGGGAAGGGGACTAAGCACTTATATACTATGCACTATATGCCAGGTACTATGCTGAGCACTCATTATAACTGTCATTTGATCCTGCAAGGTAGCAGCTATTACTATATCTATTTTATAGTTGAGGAAACTGAGTCAAAAAGAATTTAAGCAACTTGCCCAAGGTCATCCAATTAATAAGTATTTAGGACTAGATTTGAACTTGGGTCTTCCTGACACTAGGTTCAGAGCTCTAGCCACTGCACCACTCAGCTATCTCTATTCTCTCATCTTCTATTTTATTGGAACAGATGACCAGAGATGTGAAGTGACTTACCCAATGTCTGTCTGTCTGTCTGTCTGTCTGTCTGTCTGTCTGTCTGTCTGTCTCTCTCTCTCTCTCTCTCTCTCTCTCTCTCTCTCTCTCTCTCTCTCACACACACACACACACACACACACACACACACACACACACACACACAGAGCTATTAAGTTGCAAAACTCAGATGATTCCAGACTAAAACTCAACTTTAACTGTGAATAATCACTACTCAATTACTGAATTAGGAACTAATGAGTACTTATTACAGCCTCAGTTCATCCTTTCTCCATAGCAAGCAGCTATTTCCCAAGGAGAAGGGGAAGATCAGTATGGTTAGAGGGTCTCCTAAGTACGGATCACCATTCAAATAAAGGATTAAAGCACTAAAACTGTCTTTGGCATATAAAGGTACTGTGCAAAGCAGGGATGAGTCTCTCAACATTTAACATTCATGGGCATAGTGTTAGGACAAGAAGTAAGACAGTCTGAGTCTCCAGGGCTCTTTCTGGGTGTCACTAAACTAGAATTCTGGTCAACTACCAAAAGCCTTTTAAGAACGAAGACATTCTGGTGTCTGGAGGAGAGGGAGGGATGGAGGAGGAGTAGACATCTATAAATATGAACAGCAGTGAGTTAAGGGGATAATTAGAATGGTGAAAAGAAATACAGTACAGTGAATTGAAAAGAATGTTTCCACTAACAATGAATTTTTCATATATGTTCTCAATCCAGTAAAAATAAGGCAAAAAAAAAAAAACCTTGCTGAATTCCTATGAAATGGGAAACTGAAGACAAGGAACAAGGCAGATTGGCTAGGCAGTCAGCTCTCTGTCATTTTTTTTTTTGCAAAGAAAGCAGCAAAATGAGGATGAGATTAGGTTTTCTTTGTGTTAAGTGGGGAAAAGAGGATGCTGATTACAAGGGAAGTATTTGACAAGAGAATAGATATGTTTGAAATAGACAAGGCACGACCTCAAGTCAGCTTCCACCAAGAAGAATGTTAAAAAGTAGTCATCAGAGCAAGGTTGTTTATTTTTATTTAATTTGTCTCACTGGCATAAATGCACAAATAAATTTAGATAGACCACTTTGGGATAGCCTATTCTGGTTAAAACTCATTAATCTGAAATATAAGACTAAGAGAAATCTGTGTGCTATGCTGTGAATGGTCTACATTGCTTTATCAAGTATTTTTTTAAACAGATTTTAAAATCTGTTCTTTCGTATTCAAGACCCTGTACAATCTGGCACCAGATGAGCTTTCTGACCATATCAATCTCTTCTATGCTTTTCATTCCCCTATCAAATTGCACTATTCTCTGACCATTCCTTGCATTTTTTTACTTCCCTTTCCTTTGCTCACACCATTTGCTAATGCCTAGATATGTCTCTCTTTCTTCTATCTATTGAATTCTTATCCATCCTTTAAAACCCAACACAAATACTACCTCCTCTAGAGAGCTTTTCCCTGGTCCCTCTAGTAGATAATGACCTTCCTCCTAAGCCTAACATAGTACTTTTTAAAATCTCCATAAATGGACTTATATGATATTATGTTTTAACTATATTGGAGGCTTATCCCCCCATAAAGCCTGCATTCACTATAGTTTATCTAAACCTTTTTTTAGTCAAACATCCTACACACACACACACACACACACACACACACACACACACACACACACTGCTCTGCATTCAGCAGTTGCTTAATAAATGTTTGATGAATGAAATGAATTACATTGAATTTTAAATAATCGAGAACTGTCTTAATAAGATTTTACTGCACAACATTCCTGAGATACCAGAAGGCAGCTGGAGGCAGTGCGCAGTATAACTTTATCATGCATATAATATTTTTTTTTATGAAATGAAATCCAATCCATACAGCTAAGCATCCAAGAGAAGAAAGAAATCAAGCATTAGGTAGGGAGAAACAGCATGACTATACACGAATGTCTACTAAAGGGGAAGATGTCACTCTAGGATGGGCGTTAGAAAATAGATACAGACTGGACTCATTACATCCAGAATCTTTAAGTGAACCTGGAAACCAGCTAGCAATACCCAATTTAGAGAGTATCAAACATTAAACGATATAAATTAAGTCTATTTTCCCTTAAAAAAAAGAGGAAAAAATATAAATCCTCCTCTCTCTCCCCTAAATAATATCCTCGAAACACAAAAAGAAAAATTAGTCATTCACTTGAGACAGTGGGGGACAGATTCTAATAGTAATTCAGTCAGATCAAGATGCAATGTGCTATTTGCAAAAATATTATGATAAATATATTCTGCTTACACTGGCCAACGATTTTGCTTATTATGTGAAAAGACAATGACTTTCTAAACCTATTTCATTTCCAGTTGCTTCATGTGCTGATCAGATACTCAACAAAAGGTTCAAAATAGAGTGAGTAGTATAAAATGAATACAAGAACAGCACCTTAGCAAGGGATAAAAGGTCCTTGGTCATTTCATGGTCACTTGACTTTTCCTTTGACCACTGGCTCCCTCTTAGCATTCTTTACCTTCCACAGTTGCTTCCATTCCATGTCACTCTCAGGTTTTACACACACACACACACACACACACACACACACACACACACACTTCAATCCTTCGCTTTTCCTTACTCTTTATTCTGTTCCTCTTGTCTCTTGCCCATAAATATCATAGTTATAGAATGTCAGAGCTGGAAGTTCAGAATCTAGACAGTACAACCCATACATAAATGAGAATTTCACCTAAAACCCTATATGTGGAGGCTATCCAGGCTCCATTCAAAACCTCCCAGTGATGACAGCTTTTCAAATACTTGACTACTAATCATGTTTCCCTCTTAAGTCTTCTCTTCTTCAAGCTAAACACCCCTAGTTCATTCAGTAAAGCCTTTATTAGTATGGTTGCCAATCCCTTAATTATTCTAGTTGCCCTCTTATGAATGCCCTTCAAACTCATCAACGTCTTCCTGAAAATGTGATGGCAAGTTCCAAAAACAATACTTCAGAATGTGGTCCGACCTTAACATAGTAGTATAACAGGACGTGATAGGGCACTATTCTGTTAATACAATATAAGATTTTGTCCTCTACTGTACAATGGAGAGATGTGCCAAGAGAGCACAAGCAGACCAAAAAGCATGCTATAAACAAGATTTTTTTGATAAAAATAATCTCATCAAAAAAGTATGGCCAAAAAAACAAAAAAAAATGAAAAAAGATAGGTCATAACATGGCAATAACAAGAGTTACCCCATTAGGTATTTTTGCCATGTTGAGTAAAATCAAGGAAGGCTCCCACATACTAAACATATAAAATGGAATGGAAAAGCATTTGTTAGAAGCTAACCATGTGTTAAGATTTTACTAGACACTGAAGATACAAATAGAAAGAGCAAAACGACAATTCCCATTCTAAGAGTTTATATTCTAATTGTGGCAGACAGGTATAGAAGAGTTCACCTGTAAAGCTAGTGCCAAAGCTCCTGAAGTTTCTTAGGGAAAAGACCCACAGGTTGCACATGGCCCACAATACTCCAAATGCAGCAGGAACTAGATTAAAATGTAATAGGAGGAAAGGGCACTGGGTGGCTCAGTGCATTGAGAGCCAGGTCTAGAGATGGGAGGTCCTAGCTTCAAATCTGACCTCAGGTACTTCCTAGCTGTGTGACTGTGGGCAAGTCACTTAACCCCCATTGCCTAGCCCTTATCACTCTTCTGTCTTGGAACCAATACGCAGTATCGATCTGACAGAAGACAAGGTTTTTTTTTTTAAATATAATTAGAAATATTAACAAAATAAATAAAATATAATATACAAATGATGTTACCATGTGCTTTTTTCTAAGTCAGTATGTGTCCACAGGGAACCTTATAAAAGTTTAGGGATTTCCATTTCAATTTGAGTTTGACACCACTGCCTCAGGATGTATTGCTGGGAAAGGAAAATTCTGGTAGTGTCCCATGGTGGTCTCTGAATAGATGAGCCTTGGGAGGGCTGATTGCTGGATGGGAGGGAGTTGCAGATTTGAAGGGCTCTCCCAGCAATTTCATGGGCCCCAAGATATTCTCTGTGTGTGCAGAGCTTAGGCATTTGTGGGGTATATCCAAAGAGGTCCTTATGCACTTGTTCCAGTGGGCTCTGCCTGGCACATGGGAATATATTAATAAGAGCCACACAATGGAGAATCATAGATAGGTTGCAATCCTGATCACTGAAGGGCATATATATACAAACAGGAACAAAGATCTACTGAAATATCTGAGTAAGAATACATTAACAATTTGGCTGTCATGTCACAAAGTTGACACTTATTGTTTTCAGTCAAAATTTTTTATTTTTCACGTGAACTTCTTCCAAGCCATGCCGCCTCCATTCTATATTTATGTAACTGATTTTTGTACTCTGCTGCTTATATTTAGCTCCATTAAATGTCATCTTATTAGATCTAGCATAAAGTTCCAGCCAATTAAGTTCTTCTGGATCCTATGTCATTCAAAATGTTAGTTCTCTCTCCTTCAAAAATCTGGAAAGCATGTTTTCATCCAAGTCACTGATAAAAATACTAAAAAAAAAAAAAAAGAAGTACAGATCCTTGGAGTAATCTACTAGATGCCTCCCTCTAAATTAGCATCAATGGTTTTGCCACTATTCTTTGTGTCTGGGCATTCAACCTATTTTGTAGTTACCTAATTGTACTATGATCTAACCCATATTCCTCCATCCTGTCCACAAAAATAGCATTTCAGATACATCAAATGCATTGCTGAAAGCTAGGAATACTCTGCATATAATATTTTACTGATCTACCCATCCAGTAATTCTGCCCAAAAAAGGAAATTAGTTTAGTCTGATATGACCTATTCTTGATAAACCTATGCATAGTCTATGCATCTTCATTTCAAAACAAAAGTTGGGTACTATCCTAGCACAAGTATCTTGGGTTTCAAGGCCCTCAACAATTTTTTTTCTCTCCTTCCTAGTCTTAATATGTTTGTGAGTGGTGGAAAGTATAGGATTCCTTCCTCTTTCCACCTCACCAAATGGCAATAGGTATTGCTGCTGATGGAAAATGAATCAGGACTCTAGGGCTTTAGGGGGGTTTGATGTCTGAAATTCCATTGTATAAAAATATAGAATTAAATAATATTTTCAGGACTTGTATGTTAACAATGATTTAATGCAACACCTTCATTTTACTGAGCAAGAAGCTAAGTTCTAAGAGAAGTCATGATATAGGCAGCTATTAAATGGCAAAGACAATTCTCTTATCTCATACTCCATAGTTTTATCAGTACATACACTTACTCTCCTATTCATTTCTACATAATTCATAATAATAAAATTCAAGAATTGGAAGGGGCTTCAGAGGTCCTGTAACACACCTAACATAGGAATCCCTTCCACAAGATCTCCTATATTATATCATCCAGTCTCTACTAGAATAACTCCAATGACAAGAACGTCACTACTCCTCCTATTTCTTTTGAGGAACTGCTCTAGTTCCGGAATACTCCTCATATGGACAAGAAATTTACCCCTTGATAGCTTTCATCTAGTCCCTGTTCTGCACTTTGGAGATGAACACATCTATCCAGTCATCTAAATAAGTGTTTCAAATATGAAAGGATTGTAATTAGGTCTACACAAAAGTCTTTATGCCTCTCAAATAAATAATGTTTGATGGCATCCAAGTGGGCAGGACTGTGTCTTTAGTTCACAGTCAGATGGAGAGCCTGGAAATCTGCTGTGGACACCATGAAATGGAAATGACTCCAAGAGATGAAAAATGAAGTTACAAACAAGTTAGAAAAAGCAGGAAGACGGGGCACTGGAGAACTGAACTGGAAATATTGGAAAAGGCTTTCAAGGGGAATGTTACTAACTTTTTATTCCAGCATAAACTCCCACAAATTAAGATGAGTTTGTTCAAGTGGAATGCAACAAGACTCAGTCCATCTGTGTACTGAGATACTAATAATGCAGCACAAGTTCTAGCCTTGGCAAGACAGAGAGTCTGGCAGCTGGAAGGACAGGGTTTCAAGGCTCGTAGAATTACTTGGGATGCTGGGAGGATCTGTATTTTTTGCTTTGCTGGATCCTGATGAGTAATTTGATTAACACAGTTGGAAGACAAAGTCTGACACTAATGAGGGTCCAAATCCCATACTGAAGCCAGATAGATAGATAGAAATACATACATGAATGTGCATCATACGTGCACATACACTGTATTGGTTGGTTTTTATTCTTCGTACTCCAAAAGGACCAAAATGACATCACTGGTGATGTCTTCTGACTCATGCATAAATTGTTTGATTTAAGTGAGGCAGCTGAGTTGCACAGTCATCAGCCTCACTCTCTCCTCAGACTCATCAAAGTCCAGGGACAAGACAAAAAAACAAAAAGACTGGTGTTGGCTCTGGATGCAGTGGATGACCTTGGCTTCTTCAATGTCTAGACAAGCTTTAAGCATTCCACAGTGTCTATTCCACTGTCTCCAAGGCAATTGGAACAAATTGTTCTCACCTGCCCAAAGTGCCAGAGAAATCTTCACATGCCTAGGGAAGATATCCCTCTAACTCACAAACAGGTTTGAGACCTGTTATCTTCAACCTAATTATCCTCAACCTAGGTTAGCCCATCTGCTGAGATGGTTTGCCCATCTGTGACCACTGCACATGCTACCTGGATCCACAAATGAGAGCTGGGTGACAGGTTGGCACCAAAGGAGAAAAGCAGCCCTGAAAAATGACTCAATAAACCCCCACACCAGAGATACTGGTCTTCCCTGGACACCCCCTACATTCCTATACAGTATTCATACATAGTGTATATGTACACATGTATAAATATATATCTTTATGCTCTTCTTCCTCATATCTCTACAGATTCATTGTATATAAGAGAAAGTGAGGAATAAGTATTTATACTGTACCTACTATGTGCCAGGCACTATGCTAATAATATCTTATTTGATCCTCACAACAACCCTGTGAGGCAGGAGCTGTTATTATTCCATTGCACAGATAAGGAAACTGAGGCAAGAGGTTAAGAGACTTTCCTAGGTTCACACAATTAAGAAATATCTGAAGCTGAATTTGAACTTGGGTCTTCCCAGCTTCAGCCCCAGTGCTCTGTGTACTGACACCTAGCTGCCCCTATATAACCCTATATAAGAGAGAGAATCATAGAATGTCAGAATTGAGCAGGATATTAGAACATAGAATGTCAGATCTGGAAGGAATTCGAAAATAAAATCATAGAACATATGAGCCAAAAGAACCTTAAACATTGTTACAGGATCATTGACACAAAACTGACTGAGATCTTAGAGGTTAGCTGGTCCAAATCCTTCATCTGGCAGATAGGGAAACTGAGACTCACAATGGGAAAAGGACCTCCTCAAGGCTACCCAATGACTTTGTAGAAAATCTAGAATAAAGATTAAATCTATATTCCTGAAATCAGGTTGAGCTTTTTACTGTACCAGACTGCATTCTCAGTTTACAAAGCAGTTTTTTGAATAAGGTATTAAAACCAGGTTTTCTGCAAAGAAGGTAAACATTCTACAACAGAACTATGGAAACAGGAATCCCTGACCTCAAATACAAGAGAGCAAGAGCCTGAAGTTTCTTGTTCTACTAAAAAATTAATGGGCTTTTAACTTCTGAGAGGAAAGTAGCTATATAATTTTAAGGTGTTTTTACTACTAAATAAACAAAAACATCCTTTTACGTATGATAAGGCCACTGACTCATTCTCAGAATACAGGCTTTGAGGTTTTTCCAGTAGTTGCTGTGGATCTATGGTGATTCAATCCCACTTCTTTCACAGCATTTGAGAGTTGGAAGGCACCATGGTATCCACCTCATCCAAAACAAAGCCCAAAAAGGATCTATACCACAATCTACCCAACAAGGAGCCATCCAGGCTTTCCTTGAAAACATCCACTACCAGATAATACTCACTTTTGGACATCCCTAACTGTTAGGAAGGGCAGCTAGGTTGCACAACAAAAAAAATGCAGTATCTGGAATCAGGAAGATCCTTCTTCATGAGTTCAAATCTGGCCTCAGATACTTACTGGCTGGGTGACCTTGAGCAAGTCACCTAACCCCATTACTTCAGTTCCTCATTTGTAAAAATGAACTGAAGAAGGAAATGGCAAATTAGTATCTTTGCCAAGAAAGCCCTAAAGCAGTGGTTCCCAAACTTTTTTGGCCTACTGCCCCCTTTCCAGAAAAAAATTACTTAGCCCCCTGGAAATTAATTTTTTTTCATTTTAATAGCAATTAATAGGAAAGATAAATGCACCTCTGGCCATCACTGCCCCCCTGGATCACTGCAGCACCCACCAGGGGGCGGTGGTGCCCACTTTGGGAATCATTGCCCTAAAGGGATCCCAAAGGACAACACTGAAAATGACCCAATAGCTACTTTGTGTCTCTGTATTTATTCTCTTTATATTTCTGTGTTTACATATATGATTGATATGTAGTGTGTATTAACAAGTATGCTATCTTGCCCATTAAAATGTAAGTTCTTAGTTAATCAGGAATTATTTCATTCTTAGTACTTCTATCCCTAGTGCCTTGCACAGTGACTGGTATATAGTAAGTAGGTACTTAATAAATGCATTGATTTCAGCACTACAGTGGCTTAGCAATCACTGTAGTTGGTTTTTTCATCATCCAAGGGTTGAGTTCATCTGAGTCAAGTGATTTGAACTCATCAAGGTTAGCCAGGCAATCTCTAAATATCTCCTAATATTTTTTGGAGACCAAGCCACTATTATCCATTTTCACTCTGTCATTTCTAGTCCCATGATCATTGTCCTTGGGAGAAAAAAAAAAACAAAATAAAAATTGAATGGCTCTACCTTTATGGTACAATATTAATATTATCTGGGAAGGAGGGGCAAATGGGAGGAAGAAAATATGGAACTCAAAAAATTTTTAAATGATTGTTAAAAAGAAATTATCATTGTCCGATATGCTAGGTAGAATATATGTTTTCCAATAGTTATAGGAACAAACTGGGGCTTGGACCAGACCCAGGTAAAATTCTGAAGTAAGTTGAATTCATCTTGTGTGTTCCTGCTTCCCTTTTCAATGGTTCTCACAGACTCCTTACACATCTTTCCCCGCCCTTGGATAATGCCTCTCAGGGAAGAAATTAATTTGATAAACTCATTCAACTTAGGACTCAGCGATTTATGTTATTGTCTTCCAGGATCTGTATTTTAAAAGGCAAGTCTACAGTCAAGGATGCTTTTTAACCAAAGGAATAAATCTCTTAGAGTACAATTTTAGGGAATAGGACACCTAGGCAGGAAGAAACTGGTCATGGTCTTCCCTGAACTACTCAAATCACACTATAGAAGAGACAAATCCCTGCAAGATCAACCCCACCTCTGGGTATGGAATAACACGGAGCTCCCTTCCTCAAAAAAGAATTACAGGGGGCAGCTGGGTAGTTCAGTGGATTGAGAGTCAGGCCTAGAGACGGGAGGTCCTAGGTTCAAATCCGGCCTCAGACAGTATGACCCTGGGCAAGTCACTTGACCCCCATTGCCCACCCTTACCACTCTTCCACCTATAAGTCAATACACAGAAGTTAAGGGTTTAAAATTAAAAAAAAAAAAGAATTACACACAAGGGAAGGCTGAATCAGTCCTAGTAGACAAAAGCAGACCCAGACAAGGGCAAAAACACTAAAATGCCACAATATACATCATGCTAGAAGATACACAACCCACATTTTGGTTCAGCTGGGCTATTCAAAACAGTAGACTTCATTAATAATTGCAATAATAACCCATTACATTTGAATGCCATCCTCTAGCTTTCCGTGTGCTTTTACAGACATTATCTGGTCCCCACAGTCCTCTAGGATCTTATAGGTCAGGTATCATTATCCCCATTTTAGAGGTGAAAAAACTGAGGCTATAAAATCAAAATAATCTGCTATAGGTTCCACAGCAAGACAATTAAGGGCTGAAAACACTTTTAAATCTCTGACCTCCCAAAACTTTATACCAATTATTCAATGCCTCTAATACTCTGCTTGGTATTATAGTTATTTGTATTGTTGCCCTAGTCTCACACACAACTGTGAGCTCTTTGAGGGCAAGGGCTGTATTTCCGTCACCTCTTTCGATGCCCTCTCCCCACCCCAGGCCCAAGCAGAAGATGGCACAGAATGAAGGCACCACGAGTGTTCATTGATCGTGAATAAACGAGCAGAGGCTGAAATGTGCGGAAGAAGGATCATGAAGACTAGAAGCAGAAACCACACTGGTTAATGGTTGAGATCTGAAAAATCGAGCAAGCACGGATGAGCTGCCAAATTCTAAATTCTCTCCAAATAATAAAAAATCAGGTCCAGCCTCACCTGGGAAGGGACACATCCAGGAGCTCCTGGCTCTTGACCAGAACATGAGATTTCATTTCCCCACAGCTGAGTAATCAAAGTTTGCTGAGAGGCAGCAGCATCTTTGTATTACTAAACCTACATAGCAGGTCTCTCCGTCACTTTAACTCCTGGAAAAGAGGGATTATAGAAATACTTTCTCTTAAGAAGACTGCTTCAGTTCCCCAGGGAGGATAGATTCCACTCTAAATGCCATTCCTCTTCTACTGTGACAAAAGAACAGCCTTTCCTCGATGAAAAGCCTCAAGATGCTGCCAAAGAGGAGTGAAGAGGATATATTGGGGGGTGGGAGGAATCGAGAAGTAACTGCAATAATAATTAGTAGAATTTGTAGGAACATCAGAGATTACAAGAGAATTTGAAATCCTAGGACAGCATTTCTTCTTAGACCACTTTGGCAGACTAGTGAAACCTATGAACCCCTTTTCAGAATAATATATTCAAATGCATAGAATAAAATGCACAGATTTCCATGAAAGTCCATTAAAGTAAAATAAGGACATAATTTTTCCATTCGAGTTCATGGACATTTAGAGATAGAGGGGAAGGATCTATGGACCCCAAGTAATGAATCTCTGTTTGAGAAGTCTAAACCTCTGAAGACAAAATAGTATCAATGCTGGCACCTAGTCAAAATAAGCTATTCAAACTTTCTGAGAAATGTGGAGACAAAGTTTTCTTTTAAGATACAAGGAAGAAAAAACACATGCATCTATATAGTGCCATCAAGGTGGAAGAGGCCTAAGAGAATAAGGAGCCAAAAACCTTCTTTTTCAGGTCAGGAATCTTGGGCCAGAAGGGTGAGGTCCCCAAGGTCACAATGCGGAACTAAATCTGCTCATCTACATTACTGAATCACAGTCCAGAGCTCTCCGCCATGATACTGTTCCTTCTGCAAAGAAAACTGTTAAAAAAATTTCTGAGAAAAGCTGCAAGAAAATACAACTCTCTGAGAAATGCACAAAATATTCCAGGGCTCAGTCTAACAAGGCATATTCGATATCTATATAGAAACAATTAAAATGGACTTAAAAGAAATCAAGAAAAAGTTAAATAATTGGAGTAGTATTTGGGACTCATGACTGGGCTGGGGCAATATGATCAAAATGGCAATTCTACCAGTACTAATTTATAGGCAGTGCTGTGTCAGTCAGATTGTCTACAGGAAACATTTAAGAGCTAATAATAACAAAGTTCATATGGAAGAAAAAAGAATCTAAAACATAAAGGGAAAGAAATTGGTTTAAAGTAGGAATGAAAAAGGAATTGCATAGCAAGACCTCAAACCACATTATAAAGAAATAACCAGTAAAAGTATTTGGTATTGATTAAAAATACAAAAGTAAGTGAAAAATAACAGACCAGACATAAAAGGATGAGAAATAAATGGACTCAACAACCCATTATTAAATAAACAATGAATAAATAAATTAATGAGTAAATAAAGAGATAAATGAATGAATGGCCTGAGAAAGAACTCCCTATCAGACAAGAAAAGCTATGAAAAGTGGTATACCATTTGCAAAAATTAGGTTTAGATCAACAACATGTCCACATATATATAAAGTGAGACACACAAATATAAACTCAAAATGGATACGTGACTTGAATATTAAAGACCGTGCCAATAAAAAATTAGCAGAAAATTATTTCACAGCAATAGGTAGAAGATGAACGCTTCACTAAATAGGGAATAGAGGCAAAGATAAAAGATAAAATAAGGCCTTTCATGAAAAGCTGAAGTTTTTCTCATGTACAAAATTAAAACTAATAAGATTAAAAGAGAAATGTTTGACAGAAAAAAAATCTTTACATCAAACGTCTCTGACAAGTGTCTGATATTCGGATGAATAACTAACAGAAATACATAACCAGAAGCCATTCTCTAATAGATAAGTTGTCCAAAGATATTCACGAATAGTTTTTGTAAAAGAAAAATTGTAAACTATTAACAGTGAAATGAAGAATGTTCCAAATTAATATCTCAGGGATCAGGATTAGAACTCAGGGCTCTTGCTTCCAGTTCTGTATACTTTTCATTATAAAACAGTAATTCTAGATTTTTCTAGTATTTACTGACAGACCCCTAGCATTCTTCTTAGTGCTGGAGATGAAGAAAAAAATGGAAAACATCAGTCTTGCCCTAAGGAATGACCCTTCACAGGGGAGACAAAATACACATACAGGAAACAATTAGTAAACAATGTGAGACAATGTAAATGGATAATTAAGTGCTAAACTAATTTATAAAAATGATAGACGTGTGACTGCAGCTAGCATAGTGGTAGAAAGTCCTAGGTTCAAATCTGTCCACTCAGATAGTTGTGTGACTCTGGGCAAGTTACCTAACCCCCAACTGCCCAGCCCTTACCTTTTTTTCTGTCTTGGAACAAATAGTATTGATTCTAAGGTAAAACGTTTGTTTGTTTGTTTGTTTTTTTAATAATAAAAGTATGCTGTCAGAGTCCCAAGGAGAGGGAAAACATTGAGGTGTCAGGTAGCCAAATGTCATAGGGCCACAAATTTTAGAATTGAAAGCATCCTTAGAAGTCATTAAATCTAAACTTCTTATTTTACAGAAAAGGAAATCAAGGCATAGAAAGGTTCAGTTATTTGCTGCGGATGACACAGCTGGGTCAGGTCTGAAGCAAGACTTGAACCTAGGTCTTTTGCACTCCCATGCCCAATAACTTATCCACTACACAATGCTTCCTCTTAAGGAAGGTTTTATGGAAGAGGTACAACCAAGGTTTGAGGAATGAGGAGGATCCGAAGGAGTAGAAATGAAAGGGGAGGAGGAGAGAGCATTCCAGGAGACGAGCAAGGAGTGTCCATAGGATGACAAGCCAGGGAATGACAGTCACTGAGGAGCTCATTTGTAAGAGGAGTTGAGGGAGTGAATTGACAAGAAAATAAACAATAAATCCATAAAACAGCTTTCTCACTTGCCTCCTAGGACATTCTCATCACTCAGCAAGAAGAAATGGAGCAATAAGCCAGGCTGAATACCTCAGAATGAAATCGGTAGCACCTGACTCCTCCTCTGAAGCTTTCAACACTATAAATTTACAATTTGGGGCAAATAGCAAGCTCGCCCAGCACACAGGTGCCATATGGTTGTTTCTTCTTTTTTTAATCAGATAGCCTTCCTTACTGTAAAAAGAAATACATGTTGTGGGGTGTCTCGCTTGAATTCCCCCCACCCCCAACATCCTGACCTCCCTCTCCAAAATTATTTCTCTGCCTGACCTCATAAAGCAAACAGAAGACAAAGTGACATCTCCCCAAAAAAGAAACTTATTCATCTCCAACGAACCAATCAGAATTTGCAGTGGCACACTCTAACAAGCTCGACAAAGGTGAATTAGTCCCTAAATCTCTGCCAGTAATTTGCAGTAATGGGGCTGTTTTCCTGCAAGAATCATTTAAGGATATACTTGCCTAAGTCGTTAGCACTCAACGCTGACCACCTCCAGCAACTGGAGGTATCTTAAAACTACCTTTAATGAAGTAACTAGTGCTCCAGAGAAATATTTTTTTAAGTCTCTGGTTATAAGCTAGATTCCTCCCTTCCCTACTTCTCACGGACAAGGAAGAAGAAACATGGTATTCAGGTAAATAAGGTAAATCTCCCCATTTCACAAAGGGATAAGATGATTCTTGTAACTCCTAAGATCTTTATCATTACTAGGGCAGATATACATAGACAGAGGGCAAGGGTGTGAGCGAATATGATGGGATGATGTCTAACAAAACAAAATTAAAGGATGAGAAAGCATAATGCATTGGGAGAAGGGAGAAAGGAGAAATAGAATGAGATAAATTCTTTCACATGAAAGATGCATGAAAGAGCTTTTATAGTGGAGAAGATGGGGAAGATGGGGAAGGGAGCTCTTGAACCTTAATCTCATCAGAGCTGGTTCAGAGAGGGAAGAAAATACACAATCAGCTGGATATAGAAATCTATCTTATCCTAAAGAAAAGTTGGAGGGGAAGGGGCTAAGAGAAATGGCAGGGGGTGCTATTAGAAAATAAGGCAAATTGGGGAATGTGGGATTCAGAAGTTGGACGCTTTTGAGGATGGACAGAATGAAAGGGGAAAGAAAAAGATAAACAGGGAGAAAATGGGATGGAGAATAATACACAGTAATCACAATAGTGAGAAAAAATTTTACAACAAATACATAGAGAAATGAGTCGCATGTATAAGAATGTCATTCCCCAATTGATAAATGGTCAAAGGATATCAGCAGGCAGTTTTCAGACAAAGGAATTCAAGATTTCTATAGTTATTGAAAAAATGCTCTTGACCACTATTAATTGGAGAAATAGATGTTGAAACAACTCTGAGGTACCACTCTATACCTATCAGACTGGCTATTATGACAGAAAAAGAAAATGACAAAAAGGGATGTGGGAAAATTAAGACATCAACGCACAGTTGGGTGAGTTATGAACTTATTCAACCATTCTGGGGAATAATTTGGACCTATGCCCAAAGAACTATAAAACTGTACATACCTTTTGACCTAGCAATACCATCACTAGATTTGTATACCAAAGAAATAAAAAACAAAAAGGGGGAAGACCTAGATGTGCAAAAACATAGTTCTTTTTGGGGGGACAAAGAACTGGAAAGTGAGGGGATACCCTTCAATTAGGGAATGTGACTGAGCACGTTATAGTATATGATTGTAATGGAATATTATTGTGCTGTAAGAAATAACAAGCAGGAGGAGCTCAGAAAAATCTGTAAGATTTACATGAATTCATGCAAAGACAAGTAAGCAGAACCAGAACACTCTACATAGTGAGGGCAATACTATATGATAAACAACTGGAAATAGCTAGTCTCAGCAATACAATGATCCAAAACAGTCCTGAAGGACACATGATAAAAATGCCATCTGTTTCCAGAAAAAGAACTGATACAATCTGAATTCAGACCAAAGCAAACTTTTTTCCACTTTCTTATTTTTTTTTGTTCAAGTTTCCTTCCATAAAAATCTACATCAGACTGCTTACTATCTCTACCAAAAAACAGGGAGGTTGGTGAGGTAGAGGGAAAGGGAGAGGTAGAGGGAGAGGGAGAGAGAGAGAGAGAGAGAGAGAGAGAGAGAGAGAGAGAGAGAGAGAGAGAGAGAGAGAGAGAGAGAGAGAGAATCCAAGACTCATAATGTTGGAAACTTTTTATACGTAATTGGAGGAAAATAAAATTACTGAAAAAAAATTTTTTAAGTTGAGCCATCACAAGATTGTTTACTAATGCCCAAAAGGAAAGGCTACACCTTTCTCTTAGTTCTTCTACAAGAGAAAAAACCCATGAATAAAAATTAATTTCTTGCTTGTAGTCACAGCTAATAATAATAACAGATGATATTTATATAGTGTTAGCATGCACTTGCTACATGCTATCAGTTCTGATTCTCAAAACAACACTGTGATGTAGATGAGGTAAATATTGTTATACCTCTCTCTCAAGACCTCAGCTTCCTTACCATCACCCCTATTTCCCCCTATACAGACATACCAGTCAATCAAGTAATTACTTTGACTTTTCTTTATTGAGAAGATCATCATCCAAGTTCTTCAGCACTCCTCCTGGACTCCTCAAAACTTCTCAGCAGCATCGACTAACAACTCAACATCCTTCCAGTCAAAAAGCAAGCATCCCTACTACTTCTAGCTTTAGCTAATCCCTCAATATCTCCCTTTGTTCCCTCTCTCTCCCACTTCCCTCCAGGACCTTGGTTCAGCTGTCATCTCTTTCTTTTCTTAACCTCTCCCTTGCCACCACCTTTGTCTCTTGTTCTAGGATTCCCAAACTTAAAAATTAAAAGCCTTCCTTTGACCTATGCCCTTCAGCTACAGCTTCATCTAATCTCCCCTCATTTTAAAAATGATTGAAAAAAAGTTTCTGCACACCATGCCTCCCCATCCTCATAACCCCTAGAAACCTGGCTTCCAACCCACCATTCTAATAAAATTGTTCTCTCAAAAATCATCAATAAGATCACTCTTTTAAAATATATATTTAGGGGCAGCTAGATGGCTCAGTGGATAGAAACTCAGGCCTGGAAACCAGAGGTCCAAGGTTCAAATCTTACCTCAGGCATTTCCTAGCTGTATTGATTCTAAGACAGATGGTAAGGGTTTTATATATACACATATGTTTATTTTTATTTTTTTAATTAATAAGCATTCCAAATTAATCTATCTCACAACTGCCAATTGAGAAAATTTAATGACAAAAAATTAATAATAAAGCTCTCAATATGTAGGTCATAGTCCAGAGAAACAAATCCCCATGTTAGTCAAATCAAAAATGTATGTCTCTTTCTGCACTTGAAGTTCATCTCCTATCGGGAAGCAAATGATATATTTCATGTTCATTCTTTTGGACTCTATCATCTATCATCAGCAAGTTATCTCAATCACCGAAGCAGGTGGCTTGAATTTTCTTTCCCTGTCCTCATTCTATTTGCCCTCACTACATCACTCCACACTATTGACCAATCTCTCCTACTAGATAATCTCTCTTGTTGCAAATGGAGACACAATATCCTCCTAGTACTCCTCTTGCCTCGCTAATTGATCCTTCTCTGTCCCTTTTATTGGCATCCTCTTCCATATTAACACTTAATATGGGTGTTTCTTCAAAGATGTGTCCTTGACCCTCTTCTCTTATTTCTCAGTATTCTCTCCCTTGGGTGAGAATTTAGTCTCACGACCTCAATTATTACTTCTATATAGAGACTCCAAAATCTGCATTTGAAGTTCCTATTTGCATCTCCATCTACCTGACACATTTTCCAGCTGACTATCACAAAAGCACCTGAAATTTCAACATGAAAACCATGCTTATTGCCTTTTCCCCAGAACCCTCTCTGCTTTCCAGTGTCTTTGTTTCTCTCATTGGCACCTAGACTCGTATAATCCAAACTCATTATCTTTGAATCTTCTCTATCCCTCAACCCTCATATTGGGAAGCAGTGTGGCAATGAACTTGGAACCAGATGAATTGGGTTTAAATGCTGGCTCTACCACTTTCTATCTATATGACCTTGGACCAGTTACTTAAAAATCTCCCAAGGCCTCGGTTTTTCCTTCTGTAAAATGTGATGGCTGGACTCAGTGAACGACCTTTAATCTCTTTTCAGATATGAATATATAATCTATTATACCCAATCAATTACCTAATCCCATTGGTGCTAACCATCATAATCTCTCATATCTGTCCCCATCTCCCCAATTCCATTCCCACCACTCTTGTACAAGATTCCATCACCACCAATCAATACCAACAACCTCTTAATCAATCTTCCCAACTCTATTTCTCCTCTCCAAACAATAAATCCATTCATAATATCACTGCCAAACTTGTCTTCCCTAAGTAGTCATCTGTTATTGTCATTCCTCCTCTCCAAAATCTTTAGTAATTCCCTTTTGCTTACTGAATAAACTTCCAACTCATTTGCCTTCAAGGGTGTTCCCTGTTCCCAAATTTGGCACCACTCTGTATTTTAATGGTTAGGCTTAATGGTTAGTACTTCATTCCATGTGGTTCTAGGTTCTAGCCAAATGGTCCCCTGTTCCCAATGCCTGAAACCCTACCTCTCCTTTAAATCCGAACTACATTGTTACCTTCTCCAAGCACTTTTCCTGATCCTTCTAGTCTGAAAAAGCTTTTACCACTGGAATTTATATAGAACATTGTTTCATACACCTTAATCTGATCATTCTGCCATTATTATATTTTATAATTTTTAGGCTATAGTACATCATTTATGAAGCTCACAATCTAGTAAGGGGGATGAGGGCAAGGAGCATTATTACCTAAATTTTTACTACCTAACAAATTATTAACATTATTACCTAACAAATTACCTAAATTTGTAATGTCTCCCATGTTTATTAGCCCAGGACTCTATACACAAAGGTATTTAATTTTATTCAATTGAATCTTCTCCTTTTACAGATGAGGAAACTGAGGTATAGAGGCCATACCCAAGGTCACTTTGCTTACAGTCATTGGAAGACCCGTGACCTAATCTTTAGATTCTAAGTCCAACACTCTTTCAAGTATCCCAAAGCAAACTCAGAAAACCCCAATATATTCTATACTCCCATGTTGGCAAACCTATGGCACACATGCCAGAGGAGGCTGTTCTCTTCCCCCTCTCCATGCATGCCTGGGGACATTTCTCCCATCACCCAGCCCTCTGCCCAGCAACCCAATGGGAGTGCTTCCTCATTCCCCAACTGGGATAAGGTGGGAGGCTCACATGAGGCACCAGAGTTGCTGTTTGGGCACTTGGGCTCTAAAAGTTTGGCCCTCGATGCTGTAGTCCCATTCTCACCTCTTGCCCCACCAAAACTGATACAGATGACTTCAACTTACAATGACTACTGGGGTTAGCTATAAAAAGAGGGGGGAGGAAGATAGTTATGGAAGGAAGCCTAGAAGTGTGTATGTACATGTGTTTTGAGGGGGATTTTTTAAAGGAAAAGAGAGGGTTTTAAGCAGATTGTGTGCGTGGAAATAAGCCTCAGGTTTCTTTTTTTTTCTTTTTAGCACTAACTGAAGGTAACACCTCCTTTCCCCACCCACATACAGTCTCCTGAATCTCTACCCAGGCTCAAACGGCTTTAACAGCCTAAGTTGTCCAAAGCACAGGGCATACAGGGTACTTACTGATTAGCCTTCCCCTGAGAACAGATTTCTTCTGATTATAAAGCTCAGATACTGACAGCTAGTCCCACATTAACTAAACTCTGAAAATGGGAATGTAGAAATAACAATGATATTCTAAGAAATTTCCTTCCAAAAGTGGAAACTTCCTAGGGGGTAGCTAGGTGGCTCAGTGGATGGAAAGTCAGGCCTAAATATGGGAAGTCCTGGGTTCAAATCTGCCCCCAGACACTTCCTAGCTGTATGACCCTGAGCAAGTCACTTAACCCCCATTGCCTAGGTCCTTACTGCTCTTCTGCCTTAGAACCAATACGTGGTGGAAAGTAAGGGTTTGTTGTTTGTTTTTTTTTTTTTTAAGTGGATGCTTCCTAATAAGTTTTACTATAGTTGGAATTTTAAGAAATTTTTCCAAGAACCCAGAATCATAGAATCTGAGTTAGAGGTAACCATAGAGATCCAATCCCAATGAATCAGAAATCATTTCAAAATAACCAGTGATAGAGTGTTTACTACTTATATCAAGACCAGTCACTTCAGTTTTGTTTTCCTTCAGTGTTTCTACTCCCACAGTTCTTCTTCTGAATGTGGATAGAGTTCTTTCTCATAAGTCCCTCAGAATTGTCCGGGATCATTGCATTGTTGCTGGTAGAGAACTCTATTACATTCAATTTTACCACAGTACATCCATCTCTGTGTATAATGTTCTCCTGATTCTGCTCCTTTTACTCTGCATCAATTCCTGGAGGTTGTTCCAGTTCACATGGAATTCCTCCAGTTTATTATTCCTTTCAGCACAATAGTATTCCATCACCAACAGATACCATAATTTATTCAGTCATTCCCCAATTGAGAGGCGCCCCCTCATTTTCCAATTTTTTGCCACCACAAAGAGCAAGGCTATAAATATTTTTGTACAAGTCTTTTCCCCTATGATCTCTTTGGGGTATAAACCCAGCAGTGGTATGACTGAGTTGAAGGGCAGACAGTCTTTTAAAGCCCTTGGTCATAGTTCCAAATTGCCATCCAGAATGGTTGGATCAATTCACAACTCCACCAGCAATACACTAATGTCCCAATTTTGCCACATCCCCTCCAACATTCACCACTTTCCTTTGCTGTCACTTTAGCTAATCTGCTAGGTGTGAGGTGGTACTGCAGAGTTGTTTTGATTTGCATTTCTCTAATTATAAGAGATTTAAAACACTTTTTCATGTGTTTATTGATAGTTTTGATTTCTTTATCTGAAAATTGCCTATTCATGTCCCTGCCCATTTATCAATTGGGGAATCAGCCACCTTACTTTTGAACAGCTCTAATTTGGGGGAAATGTTTCTTTTTGCTGAACCAAAAAAACCTGCCTATAAATCTCAACTTCCAGCTAGCTGTAACCCATGCCTGGAATTCTCTTTCTCTACCTCCTGGCTTTCCTGGATTCCTTCAAGTCCCAGCTTAAAATCCCGTCTTCTACAAGAAACCTATCCCAATCCTCCTTAATGTTAGTGCCTTCCCTCTGTTGATTATCTCCAATTTATCCTGTAGCTAGCTTGTTTATTCATAGTTGTATGAATATTCCCTTCCTTTAGCCTGTGAGCTCCTAGAAAATCTGTCTTGTTTTTCTTTATATCTTGAATACTCAGTATAGTGCCTGACTCATATGAAGTGTTTAATAATTGTTTACTGGGTGAAATACCTACGGATAGCTTTGGACCACCACTCTCATTTCTGCCTCATCTTCCACCACTAATTTCTCTTTCAATACCTAGAAAAATTCCTTGAACTTAAAGTAGGCTCACCTTTTTTGTTGTTGTTAAACTGATTTCCACATGACACTCTTCCAATAATCAAAGTCTTCTATCCTTTTCATTCCTCCTTTCTATACCTGACCCCCACAAGCCATCTTTCCTCTAGGCTAAACATTCCCAGTTCCTTCAATAAATTTCCATAAAGTATGGTTTTAAGTATCCTCAGTCCAATCATCCACTTCTGGAAGTACTCCAGTTTGTCAATTTCCTACCTAAAATGAGCAACATCTCACTGAATACAATACTGGGCATGGTACCATGGGACTATTATCTCCCTTGTTCTGGATACTAACCTTCTAATTAATGAAGTCTAAGATCACATTAGCTTCTTTGCCAGCCATATCACACTGTTGACTCTGACTGAGTTCACAGTCCATTAAAATCCCCAGGTACCTTTCACATGGGCTCTCATCTTCCCATATTTCTCCAGTCATTGTTGCTGTTTTTAACCCAAGTGTGGGACTTTGTATCTAGGGATGTAATGCACTGACCTACAAAACTGGAAGTTACCTTGGGGATGACTATTCAAACCGCTATTTTAAAGATTGAGGAATTGAAGCCAAGACATTGGTAGTGGTTTCTACAAGGTCAGACAGCTAGTAAATTGCAAACCTGGCCTGAGAGTCCAAGAATCACAATTCTAAATTCAATATCTTTTCTCCAGCACCATGTCACTCACCTTCTTCTAGTTGTTGTCTCCAATTTCTCAGCTACCTCAGTTCCATTGTGAAAATCTTTTCTATCATTCAGTTTGTCATTTTAGTCAACTCTTCATGACCCCATTTGGGGTTTTCTTGGTTTTGCCATTCCAGCTTTTCCAACTCATTTGACTGATGAGGAAAATAGGGTTAAAAATGACTTACCTGGTGATCATAAAGCTAGGAAGTGTATGAGGCCAGATTTTGAACTCAGGAAGATGAGACTAACTGACTCTAGGCCCAGTAGGTACTCTAGCCACTGTGCCACCTAACTGCCATATTATTTAGCAGTATAAGATGGTAATTTGACCAGTAAATAAGGTTAATTAACTTCGAGTCTTTACTTGAAGACTCTTCCCAGGCACAGAGAGCAAGATGGCTCCTCTCTGCCCTGAGACTCTTAGAAACTCGATCTGACTGCTGTGTTTTATCAACAACAGGTTTATTATAGATGACAATTGGGATTAGGTAAGGAAGGAGGGCTAGGAAAGTCTTATTTACCTTTCCCAGAATCCCACTGACTTTGCAAAAGGTCTCTTCAGTCTCCAACAGAGTTGGAGCTACACTATCTCCTTCTCTGCCTAAAATTCCCACCTTCCTGTCTACCTGCCCTAGTCTGAGCCCTCCAAATAGGTTTTGGTGAAAGTCAGAGCTAGCTGATGACAGAAATGACCTTGTCACCACATTCTGAGGTTGAGCCCATTGAGGTAACTCAGAAGTCCAGGCCAATTTCTATGGTAGTTTCTTCTTGGGAGTTTACTTGATGTCAATTCAATGTCTGGGATCACTCAGGGATAACAGGAACCAGAGTAGACAACTCGGGAAGATCTCACACTGGATCAGGAGAGAGCTCAGTTCAGAAGCTGTGTACTTCTCCACAAACTCCTCCCTCTCCCAACTACCAGTCCAGCAACCCAGAACCCCCACTGAAAATTCCAAGCTTCCTTCTTCCACATTCTGTTCTCTGCATCCAGCACACTTCTGTATTCATCACTCTGGCCCTTCACACTTTACCCAAATTCCTCCCTTTCAGCAGGGACATCCGAAATGCTTTCTTGAGGGGCAATGAAGTTGTTGGAAAATGTTGCCATGGGTTAACTACCATTAGGAAGTAGGATCTAAATTGTTGCTGTCGTTATCCAAGAGTAGAAATAGATTTGCACTCATACTATTTCCCCTCTCTAAGTTCCTCTTACTCCAGCTGCATTTTTAAAATTTAAAATGCATTTTTAAATTGCATTTTTAAGGAAGTAACAGAATGTAAGCTTCTTGAGAGTAGGGAACCATTTCCATGTTTGTCTTTCTGTCCTAGGACCTAAGACAATGCAGTAAGTATTTAATAAATGCTAGCTAAATCAAAATGAATCTGGTGAATGTTAGGACTATGTCTATAACCTCTAGGCATGACACAGAGCAAAACTAACTTTTACATAGGTTTAAATTTTGGTCTTGGTCCTTATATGAACACTCTACCCTATTTCCCAGACATAGAGAGAAACATAACCTGACATTGCAGAGCTGGGATACAAATAAATGAAAGAGATTTAAAGTTGGGAGGGATCTTAAGGAACATCTAGTCTATCCCCATTGTTTCACAGATAAGAAAAAGAAAGCTCATGGAGGTTAAGAGCCCAAGAGAGAGAAGGAACAGGCAGAAAATAGCAGAGCCCAGCATCTTTTACAAATTGTCAGTAGGTTCCATTCAGCAGCAGAGCATCCAACGGCCATGTGGCTTCCTCATTTAGTGGAAAGGTAAGGGGCAGACAACAGCTGTTTGTCCCATGTACAGGCAGGGAGAACATTCATTGTTCAGACTCATTCTTGAGAATAGTCTAAATCGATGTCCTGCAAGCTGGTTGATTTCTTTTGCAAGTCATTGCAAGGCCCGTCAAGCAGAAAGAGAGCTGTGACCAGAGTTCTTATACAGTAATGGAATAAAATAATCCCAGCTCCTGGAAGGCATGATGGATCAATCTGCCAGCTCAGAACTATACATAAACGTTGTGGGTGAGACGGCTGCTCAGTCACCAAGGCCCCCATATAAATAACACTGTATTTAGTCAATGTTAAAAGAGAAATCCCTAGGATGCATAATCTTACAAAAAGAAAAGTATATCTGCCAGATTTGGAGCTAAAAACTATGGCATGATGCAACCAAGTTTTCTGTGTCCCTTGAAATTCCATACTGCTCAAAGGGAGACAGTTGGTGGAATCTACTCAGCAATACACTCATTAACCTTCCTTATACAACCCAGAGCAACACAAAAAGAAATGGGCTCCAACCCACCTTTACAGAGCTTTCTGGAAGAGCGAAAATGGTGAGGATTTACAAAGTAGCAAAACCCTATGGTAGGAATAAAAGAGATTCCCAAGAACTGAAATAACCCATAAAAAGGGATAAGAACTAGCATACGTGCCTATCCTTCTTTTCCTCTCTAGGAAGACGAGGAAAGCTATGCTAGAGGCAGTAGATGGTACAGTGGAGAGAACACTGGACCCAGAGTCAGGAAGACTGAGTTCAAATTTGGTCTCAGACATTTCCTAGTTTTGTGGCCCTAAGCAAGATACTTAACCTTTGCCTCAATTTCCTCAAATATAAAACTGAGATAATAACACTTACTTCCCAGGATTGTTGTGAAAATCAAATGAAATAATATTATAAAGCATTGAATACACTGACTGGCAAATAGTAGGCACATAGTAAATGCTTCCCCCCTCCCCGCCCCTAAATCTCTGTTTAAAAAAACAGTTCCTTTAACCATTCTTCACATAGTACATTATTGAGGCATTTTAACATCCATGCTGAGCTCCTTTGAATGTTTTCCAATAGATAAATGATGTTTATCAAGAGTGGCAGAATCCTGAAGAAAATGGTGTGATGAAGACAGAGCCAGCCAGGCTATCATCTCCCTCACCTTGGATCTTATGCCAACATTCAATGCAGTCCCAAATCACAATGGCTGATATATCATGCCCTTGACTCCTATTTTGCTTGCCATCTACTAAATTCCCCAGCTTTTCCTTGTAAGACCTGTTATACAGCTGTGCTTCTCCCATCTTATACTTAGGAAGTTGATTTCTGAACCCAAGTGCAATTTTTTTCCCTATTAGATTTCGTATTAGAATTCAACCCAGTGTTCTAAACTGTTGATTTTTTTTTTCAACACTGACGATGCCATTTGATGTGTTAGTTACCCCTTCTATCTTTGTTTAATTTGAAAATTTTATAAACATGCCATCTTAGAAGTGTCAGATGATGGGTGTGAAGATGAAATGGCAAAGTATTCACATTGCCAGTCAAGGAGATGAGTGAGACCCTTACAAGAGAAGAATTTGTCACACTTACCCGTCTCTCATTTTTCAGTGCCTTGTTCTAGGATTCTAACGCATGTATATGGCTCCTATTTCAACCTTTGACAGTTCTCAAGTCCCTGACTAAGTTGAAAGGGGATAGGGCAGAAGGACCCAAAAAAAGTGTAGATCATTGGTTCTTAAAATGATTGGATTGGGAGAAATTAAGGTTGGATAAGAAGAAAAGCTACCTCTTCATTTTCACAAATTTCTGACTTTAATTAGAATCTAATTTATTTAATTACATTATTCATTTTTAATAAATATTGTATATGTATTAATAATTCATTAGGATTTAATTTAGCTATGAATGTAAATAACCAACATTGTGTTGGGCTATACCAGCCTGCCAAAGGGCATATAGGTATCAATACTGTGAATTGGTTCCTTGGCAGAAAAGCAGTAAAGGCTAGATAATGGGAGTTAAGTGACTTGATACCTGGGAGTCATACAGAGAAGTCTCTGAGGTCACATTTGAACCCAGGACCTCCTGTTTCCAGGCCTGGCTTTCAATCCCCCCGAGCTGCTTAGCTGCCCCACCACCCCTTTGTAATTTTAATATAAATCCTATTTCATGGTAGATGGCAGGGAATAAATACATAGAAGGTCAATTAAGAGATATGGAATGAGGGGGCTACCTGTCTTCTCCCAAGTTGTTTAACTCAAATGATGTAAGCATGTATGCATATAATCAATCAATATACATTAAGTGCCCATGGAAATATGTTATTATATTATATCACATGAGAAACAGTCTTTGATACCAGAAGAGATGAAAGATTTTTTTAAATGGAGCTTCCAGTCAAGTGGAACCAATACATGTGTGTGGATTAATATAATGCAAAATGGAACTTGAGTATAGGCATATAAAGCAACTGACATTCAGCCACATGCCTTGGGTAAATGCTCAGGCTTATTTTTCTTCCAGTTATTTGACTACATGAAGATATCAACCCTTTCTTCCCCCAACTAATTGTTCCATCTCTTCATATTCATCTCCTGATGGGGCATTTAAGTTTTTCAATCCAATGTATATTTTGGTTTAATGCTACTAAGGCATGCTATGAATTTCTCTGCTCTAGGATTGAACTGAATCCATTGTTCTGAACTGGTTTTCCCTCTCTCCTGCTTTGATCCAAATAAAATAAGATTTCAGGATGATCTGCCCTAGCCTCATAATTTTTACAGTTAAGGAAACTGAGGATCAAGGAGCAATGAATGATTTATCTAAGGTCACACAGCTCATTAGACCCAGAACCAGAGTTAGCATTTTATCTTATTCGAATACTCTTTCTACTATGCAATATTACTCTACCTCATCAAATAGAATCAGTCCTGTTTCTCACTGGAGGTTAAAGAACTAACACAAAAGTGATATGAAATCACTTCCCATCAGGCTGGAAACCATTTTTTCTCGATTCAATCTTTGTCAAAAACACCACCAGCCTCAAATGACTCACGGGAAAAGTGTTTAGAAAGAACTAGCCTAGGCGAAAATTAATTTCAAGGAAATGCAATCACCTGAGGAATGTGGGATAGTTATCTTATCAGTTACCTTCTCACTATCAACAAATTAAATTCAATTTATTAAGAACTTTTGGTGTGCCCAGCACTGAGTTAAGTGCTTTGGGAAAGAAAAGGTTTAGGTAAAGACAGAGTTCTTGTCCCCATGGACTCTAGTAGAGAGATAAGACCAAAATATAGATAACTAAAAAGCACAATATTATCTGGTATATGAAATAAAATACCTCTATCCCATGGCACCCCAGTGGTGAAACACAGGCATCATAGAGTCACATGTCATGTCTGACGATCTGAAGACATGATGTTTGAAAGCCTTTGGTCAAGGAAAAGGAGGAAGAGCAAAAGGGTTTGAAAAGCCAAGGCAGGAAAAGGAGTTATTCTCTTTGCTTTATACCTGTGTCTGGGCTGCCATTTCTCTCTGAGCTTTTGCCTTTTATCTCTTGATCTATGGCAAAAGGCGAGCCAGCTATAATGGAGGACTGGATCTTTCCCTATAGTTAGAAAGACTGAAAACCCTCTTCTATCTCTCTCTCTCTTCACAAATAAATGCTTATAAATCTAGTAATAAGCCTCCAGATTAATTTTTATTTATAGCAATAGTAAGAGCACTAGAGATCTATAAACCAAAGTTGAGTAAGGTTCATGAACACAGCACAAAATAGGAGTCAGAGAAGAGAAAGTAAAGGAAGCCCACTTTATAGAAGGAAAATATCTACAATAAGAGGAGACAGTCAAAGAAGATGAAAACAAATCAGGTTCACTGGGGTCCTTGGTGTAATAGAATGCCAAAGGCAATAAAGTTTGGTGAATTTTTGAAAGGATTCTTATCTAGGGAAAACTTTCCCCAGTACAATGGGCAAATGAGAACCATTTCTTCCATTGGTCATAAAGCCAGCTGAAGCAGGCAGTGTGGGGAACACCTAGAGCTTAGTCACAAATTGAAGATGCCAAGGGGCATCCACTGCATCCCAGCCACCGCAGTCAGCAAGACTTTTGTCTTTGAAGAGTGGATGACTTTATATAACTCTGCCTCACTTAAATCCAATTCAAATGCAAGTCAAGACCTCACCCTCATGTCATTAATCTTCAAAAACAAAGGAAGAAAAACAATCTGGATCCAATAGGATCAGACATTTGGGGAAGGGTGTGGAGAATCTGGACTTATTATATAGGTCAAGTTTTGATGCTGATTCATGCTGAGGAATGGGGGAGGAGGGAAGGCAAGGCAGAAATCTGGGAAATTGGTAATTTGGTTACTATTCCAACTCTCCCAAGGTAATCATTCAAAGGGGACAGCCACATGAAGGAGGCATTCTTTGAATAGATCTTAGGGGGTTAAGTAGGAATTCAAGAAGCCTGGAGAAAGGATATTCTAGGGCATAGACAATAATGAGACAAAGCTTGGAGCTGGTAAAGTGGTGGGTATGATAGGGGACCAGGGTCTCCAGTTTGACTGAAGCATGGAATAGATATAGAGACATACTGAGGCTAATAAAGATAGGATGATCACCAATTGTAGAAGGTCCTGGTCAAGAAAAATACTCTTGTTAAATGTTTAATGTTGAGCATTTACACCTGAGGAATCTGCAAAGCTATGTTAGGACCTGGTTTATTGTTTTGTTGATTGGCCAGTCTTAAGAAAGTGATGAAGAAAAGTGCAGCTCACACTTAAAAGTAAGTCATGCTCCTGAGTTCAAATCAGGCCTGACACCTCCTAGCTCTGTGACCACTGGGCAAGTCACTTGCCCCTAGCTACCTAGCCCTTGCCAGTCTTCTGCCTTCAAATTGGTACTCAGTGTTGATTTTAAGACAGTTTTCAATTTTTTTTAAGTGTGCCACATCTACATTTTCTTTTCCTGGAGAGTCAATTGTAAAATATTTTACTATTGTGACCAATGGAAATTTACATCTCTTCAGCTCTTTAGATTTTGAAAAACACTTTCCCATAACAACTTGGGTAAAGAAGCTAGCATAAAGATTTCCACACCCATTTTACAAAATAATAATAATAATAATAATAATAATAAATCTCAGAATAGCAAGACAACTTGCTCACAAAGCTGAGACTCAAACCTAGATCTCCTGACTCCTCACATTTTATGCTATGGAGAGATCCTTCTACCAAGGCACCCTCCAGACATTCTGGAGAATTCACAAGAGAATGTAGGTTGTGGATTCTAGCCATTCCCTAGAAGGTCCCCCAAAGCAAAGAATGGGATTTAACAAAAGGAGAGGAATGGGATGCAGAAATTATCTAAAATTATCTGAAATTGAACAAGGAATAAAGACTGGAGAGAGAGAGGGTCCACACTGTGAAATACGCTAATTGTGGCTTCTGCAAGGCCCCTATTTGCTTTCATCTCCAGTTCCAGCTTTTGTTTTCAAACAGTCATTTATGCATCAAAACCCAGCCCAGGCCTGACACAAATGGAGGCTAACCTTGAATTATCTGTAGCAGGCCCTGCTTTCATTATTTATTAGGAGGATCAATTAGAATATTCTGTTTGCAGAAGAATATAATATGGCATGTACTTCAAGCACTAACAGCTAAATATATGCTTATTTAAAAATCAATCTAAAAGTCAAGGTTTCCCTTTTAAAGCCTTGCTCGAAGGGGAAAAAAGACGGGGAAAAAAAGGGGGTTTTGAGAGCTACCACCTGCTGAATACTTAGATCTCAGGAAGGCAGTGATGTATTTTAAAGTACCTCAGATGGAAAATGATTGCAAGAAACAAACAATTGATCAAGATACGGAGATTCTGGGGCCTCTGGGTCACAACACGATACAACCCTGCCCTGATCCAATTCGCCAAGGCTACGCTTCCAGACTGGTCAAGTGTGGAGGCAGGTGAGTGGGCTGTGGTGAAAAATCGAGGTCAGACAAGATGTAGGATCAGACAGACGGCAGGACACCAACTTAGGTCCTACAGGAAACCATCCCCATAGCCACCATGGAATAGAGGCTACCAGGAGGACTACCCCCATTTTATAGAAAAGGACACTGACAGTCAAGAGAGTGATTTTTTCAGAGGTCACATCACTAGTGTCAGTGGCTTGATTCAAACCCGATTCTCCTATCTCTACCATTTTTCCATTGCACCAAGCTTTCTGAGAGATGGCCTAGCAACAACTCCCACTCTTCATGGAGGATGGAGAGTGGCTGTTTCTAAGATTAGAGAGTCAAGGAAGAGATTGCGGTGAGATAGAAGGTGCTCTGTTCAACTAAATATCTCATTTTTGTACTCAAGGTCTTTGATGACTGGGTCCACCTTCAAAGAATCCTAAAATCTCACAGGAGTTCAACCCACACGTGAAGAAGAATCTCTTCTACAACACATCCAGCAAATGGTCACTCACCCTTCATTTGTATACCTCCGAGAAGAATGGCAGAGATTGAATTTTTTATTGTTGTTGTTGTTCGGCCTTCATTTTCTTTTCTTTTTTTTTAATTTGAAAATTTTTATTCAATTCATTAATTTAGAATATTTTTCCATGGTTACATGATTCATGTTCTTTCCCTATCCTCCTCCCATAGCCAATGAGCAATTCCACTGGGTTTTACATGTGTCATTGATCGAGATCTATTTCTATATTATTAATATTTACATTAGGGTGATTGCTTAGAGTCTGCATCCCCAATCAATTAAGGCCTTATACTTGCCAACCTTGCACCCTATTACTGATCTAAAGCTCTGCCACTTCCAGTGTCCAACTCTGTTATGCCTACTGTGTGACCCTGAGCAAGTCACTTACCTTCATCTGTGAAATGAAGGGGTTATCTAAAATGATATCTAAATCCTTTCTAGATCCTATCCATGATCAAGTAGAAAGGCTGCCACTGGAATCCTTTTATCATCATTTTTTTTAAACCCTTACCTTCCATATAGGAATCAATACCATGTAGTGGTTCCATGGCAAAAAAGCAGTAAGGGCTAGGCAATGGGAGCGAAGTGACTCTCCTGAGCTTGGACAGCTAGGAAGTGCCTGAGGTCATATTTGAACCCAGGACCTCTTGTCTCCAAGCCTGGTTTTCAATCCTCTGAGCCACCTAGCAGCCCTCCACCCCTTGTAATCTTAATATAAATCCCATTCATGGTAGATGTTAGGGAATAAATACTTAAGAGAGTCATGGAAGAGATATGAGATGAGGGGATTTTCTCTCTAATATTAAGAGAAAATAAATATTATGTATAAAAGGCAGTTCATTTAGCATGCAAATCAGAAAGACTAATCAGATTCTAACCCGAGAGCACAGAGTCCATCTTGTTCTACCACATGTCCTCCATTTTGTTGTTTTTTTCAATGGGAAACTAAATTTTATAAATTTCCTATTGTTCCATATTGTACAGGTGGTTATAACTAATCAACATCTTTTCATTTTATGAATAAACTTACTGGTCCCCTCCCAACAGGATGGAAACCTATTCTTTTCTTGTCCCAACATGGAAAGCCCTGAAACTTTCCTCTAATTAGAAATTAGATTACCTAATTTTGTATCCTGAATTATGACCTGGTTAACGGTTTTTGTCAAAAATGATTTGATTTTTGGACATACTAGATTAATTATTTTTGGAGTATGATCATTTGCATTACTCTATATTTGGAATATTTGGACTAATTGAAGAATCCATTAACAACTGCCTTTTTAACTGTCCTGCCAATAACTTCTAACTAAATTGTTGCTCTTTTTCCATTACACCAACACAAACCTTCCCTCTGGGAAGGGCAGAGTAGAAGATCAGAATCATCCTCATAATATACTAGATGATACCATGAGTAGAAACTCAGGCTAAGCCCTTTATGTATTGGGTTCCCTCCATCTCTTCTCTTCTTAGTGCAGTACGGAGAAGAAAGCACTATCTTGCTGCCTGAATTCCAGTCCTAAGGCTATACCTATATTTCCCTGGACAGGTCACATCTTAAACAAATCAATCTCTCTGTGCCTCACTTTCCCCACCTGTCAAATGATGGAGTTGACCTGGATAGTCTTTAAGCTTCCTTCCAGCTCTAAAATCCTATAAAGTTTTGGGCTGTCAAAAGGAAGTAAAAGGGGGAGGCTGTGGTCTCAAGATTTCCATCCTTAGAAAAGAAGGACCCTTACTCCTTACCCTCATATGAAAGAAGAAAAAGCTAAGGAATCATTCTCCTTTCTCTGGATAATGTCATTACATATCTCCTAGTCCTCTGCTTATTTAGATGGTCTCCAAAGTTACTGTCAAACCCCAATCTCTTTAGATTGAGGAAGATGGTACATGTCTGCAGAGTGAATTATATGACCCCAAGCTCAGGGGTTCTTTCATTTTTCTGTGTGTATTATGGTTCCCTCTGGCTATCTGAGGAGGCCTGTGGACTTCTTCTAGGAACACTGCTTTCAAATGCATAAAATAAAATGCACAGTATTTGGGAAAAACCTAATTATATTGAAGTATAATCATTAAAATATATTTTTAAAGACAACTTCATAAACTCCAGGTTAAGACTCCCAGGTTTAGGCTATTGCTTTCTATCCTTTCTGTCCTTTGATACTTAGGAAAGCTGCTTCTCCTGCCATCTCCCAGTAGCACATAGTCCCTGATTTGCAAGAGCAGATAGGTGATAACAATGGATAGAATACCAGCCAGGAGTCAGGAAGATTCTTCCCCCTGAGTTTAAATCTGGCCTAGACACTTACTAACTGTGTGGCCCTGGACAAGTCCCTTAACTCTGCTTGCCTCAGTTTCTTTATCTACAAAATGAACTGGAGAAGAAAATATCAAACCGCTCCAGGATCTTTGCCAAGAAAACCCCAAAAGAGGTCATGAAGAGTCAAACCCTACTGAAAAACGACTGCTGAATTGCTTGGCAAGCTCTGGTCCAGTAATAGGAGTGGGTGCATGTATTTCCCAAAGTTATATATGAGAGAGGAACTGGAAACTAATCTTTGTCCCCAAATCTCAGGCACAATCAAACACTCCAGTGCCTTTTCCTGGAAGAGTGAATGTTGCCTGCATCTTAGCCTCTCAACTTGATGGATGATCGCATCCCCATTAGCAGTATCCTGGCAAGTTCTGTCAGCCAGCAATTGTTTCATTGTTAAACCAAGGCAGGGGCTTCCTGGAGGCCAGCCTAGCTTCAGTGCCCATCGGAGGATCAGTATTTCAGCCCAGGATTTACAGTAACAATAGCAGACAAACAAACAGTTGTTTGGTATTGAGTGTTGAGGACCTGAATCCTTCACAATTGGTTTCACTGAGGCCTTTCTCATAACCTCTTGGACTAAGGAACAGCAACACCTTTCAGAATAAATTCAGTGGAACAGAATTTCACGCCAGGATTCATTTCCTTTTCACAAAAGTGAGTCTGCTCCCAGGGATCAAAACCTAACTTTTAATAAGGTTGCAGCCTATGAAACTTCAATGGCCACCACCATGCTCTGCTATTTCACAAAACATTCAACGTGCATCCCATTCCATGCCACCTTCTAATAGTAAAGAGCACTCAAACACGCAGCTAGGCCATCGGTTTCTGATATTTCTTGCCTCTTGCCTCCCCTTCTACCTTCCCCTTAAGCTATTTTTCTTCTTTCATTTCTAAGCTTTTTTTCTGGGTAAAGGAGATAGCTGACAAGATCAGAAGATATCCTTCTGTAGGGTTATTCTTACCTCAAATAATATCCCTGTAAGTTCATGCACACACACACCATTAAATGGGGTTATTTTCTGATCTCTTGTTCTTCAGTGGAAAAAAAAAAGTAATTTCACCAAGATCTATAGCAGCAGCAGCCCATATGGCAGGGTGTGAAGAGAGACCTCTATATCAAGAATCTACCACTCCTGGCAGCACCCAAGCTTTATCTTGTTTTTTCTCTCTCTTCTATAAAGCCACTATAAGCAAGTTAGGACCAAACCCCATCACAAACAGAAGACCATCATTCTGAGGGTCCAGGGATTTAAGCAAAAGGAGGGACACGAGCTTGGCAAAGGCAAACATCAGGGAGACAAACAATGCCATCATTTCCCATGACTCAGCAACCCCTCATCAAATCAGACTGAGTTGGTAATTAAATAATCCATAGGCTTATGGACCCCAGAATCCAGGAGGAAAGTCTATTCTCTGAACCCCCTCCCACTATCCCTTCCCTCATCACAAGGCTCTGATCGGTTTCTTTCTGAGTCTCAGATCTGTTCTGACAAGTTGGCAAAGCATTGCCCTAAAGAGGATTCTGAGCTGGGGCTTGGGCAAACCCATTTACTATATTCCTTTGTATTACTATGCTACTTCTAACCCAAACTGTAGATATGGGGTAGGAGGGTGAGTGGGGAAGAGAAATAACTTCTGCATCGATGTAATCAAATTAGGAACTTGGGGAAATGTCACCTACTAACCTGACACCTCTTTCTAGAGAAGCTGAGGCTCCTGGAAATATTCCATTCAGATCTCTCCACCTACAACACCTGTATTCTTCCCCCATGACTGTTTCTAAAAAAAAAAAAAAAAAAAAAAGTCTGGCTCCCATCCAAATGGCCCTTTTGTAAGCCCTTGTAACACTTGTGATGACCAGGAGATGGCTCTGAAAATTCAAAGCATACCTAATCTCCTTTCTTCCAATGTCAGGATGAAGGGAAGAATCATTTCCATTTCACAGGATTTGGAAGAAAACAGACTATTCAATAAACAGGAATCTCTATAATTTCCCTGACAAATAGATCTACTGACTGAAGACAGGCATTCTGAGAAGAATGGGGAGCAAACCACCTTCTAAGAAAGTCCATTCCATATTTGGGCAGCTCTAGCTGTTAGGAACATTTTTTTTTTCCTATCCCCAAACCTAAATTTCCCTCTCTAAAGTATCCATATAACTGGTTCAACCTGCTCTTATAGAACATGGCAGGCCATGCACCTTGTGCTTTTCTCTCTTTCTTTCTCTGGCTTGCTTTTTGCTATTTAATAAATAATTATAAAATCAAATAAAGTATCCATATATTGAGTCAAAATAAAACCTGGGGAAAATGGCAATTTGTCAACTAAGATCAAGACTCCAGACTCTTAATGTCTGATCCTAGGCCAGAAACCTTCTCCTTCTGCTTTTGAATTTTTTTTTAGTTATTTCTCTTTTATTTTTCGCCAAGATTCCTTTACCATTACCTTACATTTAGTAGTTACTTAATAAATGCTTCCTAGATTGGCTCAGATTGAATTACATAACTATATGTTACTATTTTTTGGCCAAATACTTAGAATTTCATTTCCATGAAAATACTTTTAGTTTGCCTAAATGTGGTAAACAAATAAAAGGTATGATGATATACTGAATTTTGCCATTTCTTGATGAAAGGGCACACCATAAGGGTTTTCCAGTACATGTCCTGTGATTAAACAGCATTAGTTCTATGAGTGTCACAATTGCCCAATATGTTCCCCTTTCACCACTAACTGCCATTCTATAATCCTTTTTCTCACAGGTTTTCCCATTGCTTAATTCTCTTCCCCTGATATTCCAGATTCTCCATTCTACCTCTATGCCCTCTAAGAAAACACTGTTGGGCTATGGTTTTTAAGCCTTTGACTTTAATCAATCACCAAGCATTTAAACAGCACCTAGATTACAGGCACAGTGTTAGGTGCTGGACATACCGAGACAAAAATGAAATCATCTTCACCCTTAAGGAGCTTACAATATATACATATATAGATATATACAAAAAATATAAGAAAGGTGATTTGGGTAGGGAGGGCATTAGCAGTGGGGGATCATCATTTAGAAAATGGTGTCTGGGCTGTCTTTTTTTTTTTAATCCTTACCTTTTGTCTTAGAATTGACACTAAGTATTGGTTCCTAGGCAGATGAGAGGTAAAGACTAGGCAACTGAGGTTAAGTGACTAGCCCAGGGTCATACAGCTGAGAGAAGCCTTGAAGGAAATTAAGTATTCTAAGAAGTAGTGACAAAAGAGAATAATTTCAGGTATGAGGAATGACCAGGGCTAAGGCACAAAAACAAGAATTAGATGGTCTTGAACAGCAAGAAAAAGAAAAAATAAGATAAACTAGTTTGACTAACTACAGAGTGTATGAAGGAGGATAGTATGTAAAAAGGCTGAAACTAGAGGTTATGAGGAAGTTGAAGTGAAAGGAAAGGATTCATGCTTGATCCTAGGGATAAAAGAAAAGTTTTGTGGGAGTCTGTTGAGAAGCACAGAGATATGGTGATAGAAGAAGAACAGTGATACAGTCAGAACTGCAGTTTAGAAAAATCACTTTGGTAGTTGTGGGGTGGGGAGAAATTTGAACCTGTAGGGACAATATAAAAGCCTTAACTAAGATGGTAGACGTAACAGTGAAGAGACAAGGACAGATGTAAGAAATGCTGTAGTGTGAGAACAGCAATGTTCAGAAACTTATTAAATATGCAAGATCACAAAAAGTCATAGAAGACACAAAGTTTGAGAACCTGGCTAATTAAAAGGATGGTGACATCCTCAAAAGAAAGAAAAGAAAGAAAAAAAAAGAAGTTGATAAGTTTAGAAGTGAGATGGGTTTGGGGGAAGATAATGAGTTCTGTTTTGGACATGTGACATTTGAGATACCTAAGTAACATGGAGTTCAAAATATTTAATAAGTAGTTGCTGCTGTAATTCGGGGGGTGGGGGGTAGAGTAAGTCCAGATATGTAGATCTAGAAAGAACCTGCCTAGAAATGATCAATGAAACCATGAGCGTTAATGAAGTCTCCAAGTGAGAGAAGAGAGAGAGAGAAAAGAGAAAGGACCCCAACATGGAGCCTTGGGGTATATCCAAAATGAAAGGGTATGATATAAATAATGATGTAGCAAAGAAGACTGGGAAGTTATGGTTTGATGATAGAAGTTTGATGAACAGGAGGACAACCAAGAGAGACTGGCTTCATAAAATCCCAGGAAAGAAAAAGAATAGCCAGGAGCAGAGGGTAGTCAACACTGTCAAATCTTGCTGTGATGTCAAAAAGGATAAGGACTAAGAAAGGGCTATTAGACTGATCAATTAAGCGGTCATTTGATAACTTTGGAGAGAACCATCTCTGTTGGATGATAAGGTTAGTAAACAGACTCTAAAAAAATAAAAACTAGTTTGATGCTGTCAAGGAACTGTTTGCCTTCCTGTACTGAGCCCTACTTCTAAACAAAAAGTGACAGGTATTCTCAGCAACCAGAAGAGCCTAGGGTCATATATTATCAAAGGCTGAATCCTGCTGTGATCTGACCACCCTAGTCTCTCTTGTTAGCTTGCTCCCCATTACCCACAGATAGATAAATGATCAGTGAAAGGAACATCTCACAGAAAATTCCACATACCTAGAAACATAATATGCAGAGTAGAATCCAAAACCCAAAGGGAGAACCACAAAAGCTTCCATAAAAGAAATGGAACAACAGGAATTCCAAAACGCTATGAAGAGAAGAGTTTCCCTGGATTAATGACTTCATCCAAATCTGCCACCCAGCAATAATAAAGTTAGGGCTCTCTAGGACAAACTGGGTAATCTTTCTAGAGCATCAACATCAATGATTCCTCTAATAGCTTTCGATCACTCTTGAGAGAGGAGGAGGAGCACATTGGGCTGCTGTCCAATGATAAAATCTCTTACCTCAATTCACTGATCATTGTCTACCAGGACAGTTAATTCTCTATGTGATTATATTAGAGGATGAGAGTGGCTTACTCTTGCCTCTACAAGGTTTTGTTTCTATACTTTTCTGCATGGGATGTCTTCAGTCAACTAAATAGGGTAGAGAATATATTTACCCACAGATTGTAGAATAGGCTGTAATCTTAGTCTTGGATTTCTTAGCATGAAAATCTAACCTCATTTCAACCCATTTTATTTTCAGACTGATTCTCTTAATCTGTAATCTTGGTATACCAGATCCTTCCTATAGAGGGTCGCCAAATAGGGCTGCTCAACAAGATGATAATCCTTGTAACTACCGAACACTTAGGAGGCAATTGCTTCTCCACCTTGATTATTCTACTGTCAAGCTCCTCCTTACCCAAGGTACAGTTCTATAAACAATTCCTCTCCCACCTGAATTAATTTAGTGCCTTTTCCTGGTTGGCCTTTTGGCCAACCAAGTTGTTTTCTTTACTATCCTATGTCGAGTCATATCTTGATAATCACCTAAGCCACTTTTCTCTGGTTCCTATTACCCCAACTTTATCAATCCTTTGGTTCTTTGTAGTAATGATAATGTTAGTTAATAGCTGACATTGATATGCCAATCTAAAAGATTTATAAACATTTTTACATCTCAGTATCTCACTTGATCCTCTCAATAGCCCTTCCTTTACTACAGGTATTCATAATGTCCCACTAACTATGGGCTCTCCCCCAAGATTGTCCTAGTCCCTTTTTTCTTCTCTCTATATATCCTCTCTCAATAATCTATTCAGCTATCATGGGTTCAATTATCATTTCTATGTAAATTACTGCCGGATCCACCACCATTAGTCCTGGGGCTCTAAGCCTACATCATCATTTATGTGTTGGGCATCACCAAGTGGATATCCCATTGCCATCCAAAATGCAACATGTCTCAAATGGGGATGATTATCTTGCCCTGTCAAATCTGGTCCCTTTCCCAGCACCCTGATATTTGCTTTGGAAACCAACATTCTTCTAGTCAACCAGATTCAAAACCAGAGAGTCATTCTCAATTCTTCCCTCTGACCCCCCCACCTCCAGCAAGTAATTGCTATTTATTGTTACTTCAACTTGAAGATATCCAAGAAATGAGAACCACCTACTTTTCAAGGCAGCCTATTCTACTTTTGAATAGCATTAATTGTTAAGAAATTTTTCCTGATATTGAGCCTAAATTTGCTTTGCAACTTATATGCTGGGAGACCAAAGAGAAGAAGTTTAATCTCTAATTTGAATGGCAGCCTTTTAAAAATTTGAAGAAAACTAACAAATCATCCTCCCCACACCAATACCCTGATTTCTTCTTCTCCAGGCTAAACACCCCCATTTCCTCATATCATATCACATGGAAGCAAGGCCCTTCATCATCCTAGTTGTCCTGAATACTCTTAAACTTAATGTCCTAAGACTGTGGTGCCCAGAACTGAAACAGTACTCTAGATGATGTCTGTCACAGTCAGAGTATAGTAGAACTATCATCTCTCTCTTCCTAGAAGTTTTTGGATAAAAAAAACTGAGGCCTAGAAAAGCCAAAGTGACTTGCAAAATGTCATCTAGAAAATGTAAAAAGTAAGATTCAAATCCAGGTCTTTGATGAGTTCCTTGTTCCTTCCACTACACTATAAATTTACTAACACAAAGCCTATGTTTATTTAATTTTTCAGAAAATGATTTTGAACTACAAAGGAAGGTATAATCACAATGCACACGATTAGGTAGGGGGATGTTTTATCCCAAGGAGCTTCAAGTAGCTATTTGGCAAAAAATAAATATGACTTTAAAAGCTTCTGCTGCAATATTGACCCTGGATCCCAGGGGATGAATAGGAAGGGAGTTCTGTGATCTGGATCTAGAATAGGGACAGAATCAGTAATTGACTCACTAACAATCCAGCTTTTATCACGTTATTTTGCACTTGTTCAGACATTTGTCCATAATTGTTCTCTCACAGCTTCACGTGGGTGTGCTTTGTCTCTCCACTGAGATAAGCTTTTGTAGCAGAAAGGTTGCTCAAACTTCCCTACACCTAGAAGAGAGAGTGCTGGGAAACACAGAAAGAACTCAATAAAGGCCTATGGGATTCTAATAAATCCTCAGATTCACATCCTACCTCTTCTCTAAAGTGCTTCTATACATGTAGTTGGGTTTTTTTCTGTTCCACCAAAAATCCCTTTCTTCTACCCAAAAGGATTTTTCTGCCTTTGTTTCCTCCTCAGTACAATACAGGAACTATTATCAGCATTGCTGTTATGGCAGGTTCACACAGGGAAATCACTCAGTTTCCCCTTTTCCAGTAGTTTCCCAACAAAGCCTTCAGTTTCCTTAAATTTGACCAAGAGGCAGCATTAATAAAACTAAACTCTATTAGCATACACACATACACAAACACACACACACACACACACACACGCACCCCTCTTCCTTGAAAGATAAAGATATCTAATAAAGCACAACACTAAAAACTACACAGATGAGCTCAGAAAACGTCTAGCTTTAGTACAAATATGTAAATCTGTCCCAAAATAGTATCTCTACATTGCAAATCTACTCTTTAACAGTGACCCTAAATACACACACACATTCACATATACATAGGCACGAGAAAAGGAAGACTGAACAGGATTGGATCTTTATAGAATTCAAATCCTAGGCACCATTCTTATTGAGCTGTGAACCAGCCTGGGGCAAAATCATAATTTCTGCATTCCAAGCTCTGTGGTAGGGAGATTTGATCCAGGTATTGGGGTATACCTGATGCATAAGGATAGAAAAGACTCAGGAAGAGCCTGTCCTGTCTTTGAACAGTTGCCCATCTCCCTGACCTGGAAAGAGCTCCCTTTTCTCACACTTACTTTTCTAGCAGAGGTTTGACACAAGTCACTTCAGGTGTGGCATGACCATGTCACCAAACACCGAAATGTGGATGCATTCAAGCATCTAACAGAACTCAATCTCCAAGTTGCGAACATTCCACATTCTGTTTCTCAAATCCCTTCCTGCTATGGTGTTTGGTGTTACAGCATTCCATGGTGCCTCCCTGGTATAACATTCAGGGTTTTAAGGTCTTTCCCTACTCTAACATTCTATGATTCTCTATTTAAATCTTGAGAAACTGAATCAAGCAGATGGTCCATGGCTATGTGACTAATCTTCTTTGGAATCTGGCTCAAAAAACCAGTTTTCTTAAGGATTTACCCACTCAACATTGTTCCAGTAAGGCTTAGCAACCAGACTGAGCGTGAGACCAGTTCAACCATTAACAAGTGTTCGCCGAACACCCATCCATGGGTTTTATGAAATGGTCTTTGTTTTAAGTTCCCCAGGAAAAGATGTGGCCCCTGTGCTCCCAGAAGTTACACTTCTTTGAAAGACCTGCACCCATGCAAGAGAAGGAAGAGGTGAAAAGAAGACAGTCAAGGTGGATTTAGAGAAAGCATTCCGCAAACCTTAAAATACTATAGAAATGTGGGCTCTTGTTATCTATCGGAAGACAGTTTTGCCTTGCTATCTTCTGTGAACTCTGCAAAGTTTCAAAGAGTTTCAATGTCAGGGTATATGAAAGATTTGTGACTTCAAAGCAGTTTTGCCTCTTCCCAGTCTTGGGCTGTTTGGCCATTTTTACAGTATTTTCGACTTGATTGTTATTCTTTATCTTTCCTCATCTTTCTGCACTAGCACCAGTGACATCTGTTTCAGACAGGGATCATTTTTATCAACAAAGCAGTTTCACCAAAAGGATATATACTGTGGCTTCCAGGCAGCTACAGCTTCCTTGAAAGGATAAAGCTAACTGGGTCTTTTGGTCAATAGTAGATTGAAAGATCTGTGGTACCTTTGGGATAAAGGGGCGGAGAAGAAGGGGGCGTGGGAAGGTGTCATCAGGTTGCTCTTTTCTCTTCTCCCAATGCCCTGGAGCTGGAGCTCCAATGTTCACAGTTGCCCAGGCTTTAGAAAGGTCTGAACTGGAGGATGGGAATTTCTTCATCCTTGTCTATATAGCCCTGGGGCAGCTGAATCAAACTTCAGGCATTTTAGTTTCCCTACCTGAAAAATACAGACAATATTACCTTTTTTTTTCCCCCTCCCTCCTATCCACATATGAGGCTTGATTCATGATTACAAAGTCTTCCCAAAACGATCGGTGTTGAACAAATGTCATTAGTGTGATCAGATATGCCCTGACATTTTGTTCAACCTTAATGTAACATGGAGAGGTATGTCTTAGGGAGTTGGGGGGGGGGGAGTCAAAGTGGGGAGGAGGCAGAACTGGTGGGAAGAGAAGAAGGGGCAAAATGGAGAAGGCACTGAACTTGAAGTCAGGAGTTCTGGGATGCTAGTCCCAGATAGGTGACCTTCAGAAAGTCATTTCTCCCTCTCTAGGCTTCCTTTTCTTTATCGGTAAAACATGGAGGTTGTCCTAGATCTCGAAGGGCCCTTCTTATTCTAACAGTTATGAAAATGTAATGGCAGCTCAGAGTGTATCCCCCAAAGTAACACAGGGAAAAGAGTCATAATCCAGTTATGGCGTATTATGATACCACCATTGCTAGGATAACATTTGTTTATAGACTGAATTCCCAGAGACAATGTCATTTTACTAGTGGATCTGCCACACCGCCGTGTCGTTACGGATGGTGAGCACCTTGGAGGTCAGATAACAATACCACCGAATCATATTTGTGACCGTAACATATGTCGACATGGTATTTTGTTAAGAAAACCCATAAAGAGTATTGCTGGCTGCAGCGCAGCGAACACTGTATAATAAAGTCGGGGTAATAGTTTCCAGAAACAAACAATTAAACAGTTTATGAGAAAAACTCTATCTGTAATTGTGGGGCCTCAGCACAGCTGCTTTTTAAGGGGGAGGCAGTTGGAGACTATCGAGCACAGATATTAAAGTACAGTATGTATTTAGCAATATGGCACCTAAATGCATCATAGCAGACCTATCGGGGAAATAAACAACATCCAAGTGTATTGTTGGGAGACAAATACTCAATACTTCATTTAATGTATGGTTTGCAGTTAGTGGTTAATCTAAGACAATGAAGAGGGAGCCATGTTTCACATGGCTATTAAGGAAATGCAAAATTGATTGTAAGAATGATTGAGGACTTTTAAAGGGCACAATTCCCAGGCTAGGGATACCCCTTGCTGCTCTTTTTTTTTTTCCTTTAAATTTGTCTGTAATCTGCTCAGACAAATCCTTTTATCATGTTGATTTCCTCTCCTCATTATGACCAATGTGATTAATTACTTAACTTTCTCATCCTCCATAGCCTAGTCAGTGATCTCATTTTTCATGCTTAAAATGGCCCTAACATCCCATCAAGATACATCTTCCCCCCCACCCTTTAAGCTTCTACATTTTACAATCAAGGGTTTCAAATGGTCTGTCCACTGAACATTTATGGTATAAAGAGACATTCACTGCTATCTGAGAAATGCCTCGGAGCAGCTCAGCATCTTAATTTCACAATTAATTTCAAAACCAGTTAGTTTAATTAATGTCTCCACAGGTGAGGGTAAAGCACAGAATCATAGAATCTCACACTTCGCAGGAACCTCAGAGGTCATCTAGTCAAATAAATACCTCCTTCAACATTCCCCACAAGGGATAGATAATCCACCCTTCAGGAAGAAAACCTCTGATGACAGCAACTTCAGTCCACATCTTTTTTTCTTCATGAGATGTCCTGAATCTCCGAATCAGAAATGACCAAATGAATCATCAAATGAAATAACAAATTTTAAAGCACTCTTCAATCTTTAAAGCACCACATAAATGTTAGCTATTATTATTCATTGTCCCTCTGCTAGGATTTTCCAAGGCAATTCAGGTCAACACTGTCCATCTGTAATCTAGTCTCGAGACCCCTCACCTAATTCAAGATTTAATCTTGTAAATGGAAGGGGAAAAAAAGGATTTTCAATAAAAAGGTACAACAATTCTGAAGTTTTCTGGTCACATAGTGTAATGGAAAAACCACTTGAAAAAAGATATATTACATATCAAATCACTCGTGTTTCCTTTCATCCATTTCAGATGTTAATATTGAAGTTCAGGGACTTCGAGCAATCCCATCTCCTGCAGGCTTCCCATACCAAGACAGATGCTCAAGGTAGAAGAATTTACTGACCACCTCTCAGCAAACAATCTAGGTTGTTTCATCTCCTAGGACTGTACCTAAGCTAGACAGCAGAAGAAAAATCCCAAGTAGAAATTAGATTAAAACCACGTTCCCTCTTGCAACCAACTTACTATTTTTTTTTAATTTGTTTCCTTTTCTCCCTCCCCATCTAGACGCTCTCCAGGATTATGACAAATAGAACTCTCGTTTAGCCCAGTGTGGAACAAGAAGGCTCTGTTCGCACTATTCAGCAACCTGATGGCACTTCCAACTCCTGAAAGGAGGCTCAAAATATAGATTACCAACAAAACCCTGGAGTGCTTTATAATTATTTGTATGTCATTCCCACATAATCAGTGTCACTCCTGCTCTGACAAAGCTTCATTTCTTGCAAGACACAGTGTGTTTTGCTATCCCTTCATGCCAAATTACAAGCAGTACCTCCACATGGTCCCAATCACCTGTGGAATTTTTCAAGTAATGGCTATTGTTGAGGCACATTTCAACCCATCCACAGGTTGGCTGGAAATTACCCCTGCTGAAGGAACACGCGCACACACACACACACACACACACACACACGTGTACTTCAATGGAAACAAATCCTACCTACAGTGCATATTCATTCCAAAATGAAGAAGGGAGGTAGGGCAGTGAAGCTACTTCCAACCTGGCTCCTGCATGATTCATTTGTCAGGGCATGGAACCTAAAAGAATGCCCATCAGGTGGGGATCTTGTCCCTCTGCAATGGCACTTCCTCAAGCTTGTGATGCTCAGTGCCCTTCATCAATTCTTAATGCGGCCACAAGTACATCAAGTGTCATCTTCTTGGCTCCTCTCCTACAGTGCCTTTTCTACACAACGGAGACTCCCAGCAAATTAAAATTCCTTTTCCTCCCCCTCCAACTCCCCCCACACAACTTCTCTCAGTTTTTGAAACATAACGGCCACCCAAATGAAATAATGAGGGAAACTCATTTTAATGCTGTGGAGGGAATCGTTTTATTGCTAAGGCAGCAAATAGAACTAATTGAATCCACTAGAAATACGGAAAAGGGGTGGGGAGGGGGGAGAGAAGCAGCCAAAGGGATGTGAGGGTGCGACACAGACACATGCATGTGGATGCATGCGTGGACACACACACAGAGCAAGCAAGCTTGATTCTGAATATTCATGGGGCAGAAATTGTAAGACCATGAATGCAAAATGGTTCCCAAAATGGCAAGACTACCAAGGACCCAGCATGCAAAATACACTGAGAGGAATCCCAGCCTTCTCTGCTGGCACATACTCCCATGCTTTTCAAAAGCAATGCCATATTGGGATGGGCAGATAATAGCTGGGAAGGTTCAAGTCCAAAGGCATTCTCACATCTCAATTGCATTTGTCTGTGTGTGTTGTGGTGCTTTCTTTTACACTTGATACCCCCAAAGAACATTCATTTTTAAAACCTACGATTTGCAAGAATGACATGACTAAAAGACATGGGTTTGGGAAAATGTTGGAGCACTAGACTTGGAGGAGAAATGCCTGTGTTCAAATTCTGAGATCTGTCATTAAGCCACTGCATAACCTTAAAGAGGCCACTTCCCTTCCCTGGGCCTCAGCTTCCTACTCTGTAAAATGAAGGTGCTAGACTAGATGATCTTTAAGCTCCCTTCCAAGAATTAACATTCTATGTATGAAGGCAGTTAGGTGGCTCAGTAGAAAGGAGTCAGAAGGACCTGGATTTGAATCTGGCCTCAGACACTTCCCTACTTGGATGTCCCTTGGCAAGTCACTTAACCCCAATTGCCTAGTTCTTACCACTCTTCTGTCTTTGAATTGTAAATAAGGCAGAAAGTAAGGATTCTAAAAAAAATCTAGGCTTTAAGCCATAAGGTCCATTCCAGTACTAAACATTCTATGTTCTAGATTCAAATGTCCCTTCTAGTTCTGAAATCCTGCAATTCCCTGTAGATCTTAGCAGAGAGGAATCATAAAAATCAGTGGACAGTCATTCAGTCTCCCCAGCCCCTAAGTTATGCTTAGCCACAAGAATATTCATAGTATACATTTTACATACCAAGAAGATTTCAATTTCATGGTGTGCTGGATTTTAGAAATGCCCTCTTTAATCCTGTTTTTATCCCAAAGTAGTATAAAACTTTAATATTTCCTAATGGAGTGTACATTTACTCATATCTAACAATATCACTACAATTTATGAGCAATAAAAGTCAAGCAATAGCCAGTAAGATAAGCTTGAAGCTTTGGTTACAAAGTTCAATCAGTTAACCTAGGACAGCAATAGCTTCTCCAGAATGAGTAATGATGCAGAATAATATTTAGATGGAGATAAACCCTTTTTGCATAGAAAATTGCATTATGATTTGCTGGATTTCAGCTATTCTCAGCTGGATATGTTAGTTTACCAATAAGGTTATTGCTTCATGCATTTTTATCATGAGGCTTTGATTCCAAGATTTCCAGGGGATTCTGTATTGAATGAGAGACCTGTAATGTTTGTATAATGTGCAATGCTCTCTCACAGAGCTGCAGGTGTGGGGGTGGGAAGAAAAGGGGCTCAGTGCCATGTACAAAACCGTCTACATGCTTTTCATTCACATGGTGACTGGTGTTTCGCACTCCAGTTAGAAAGGAAACTTAAAAATGGGAACAAGTTCTTTAAAGAAATAGCCTTGAAAATAAACACCATGTCAGTTGCACTAATGGTACCCAATGGGCTCCTTTGAGAAGGAAGAAGGACCATGGAGCCACAAAGGACACCATAGGCAAGAACTTCCATCCAGACACATCCACAAAAGCACCGTGTCAGGGAAAGATCAGGGACATCCATCCAGACGCAATTCCCATTGGCCAAGTCACTTACCACTACTATGGAAACAGCATTAGGAAGAAAGCATGATTTCGTCCACAGAGAATCTGTGCCTCTTACTGATACCAGTTAACCCCCGTATTTTGCTGACCTCCCATTTTCCCTGGCGTTAGAGTTATGCTGCTCTGATGATACCCACTTCCCCTTGGGCAGAGCTAAAATAAACTCCAGGGACTGGCAAGCAATTCAATTCAACCGACGTATATTAAGCATCTCTTTGTGTGGTGCTGGGCAAGTCCCAATTTCTCTGGACCTCGAGTATCCTCATCCTAAAATTAAGAAAGTTAAATCATCGAGGATCTAACTAACTGAAGGGGTTAGACATCTAAGATCTCTTCTAGCTCCAAACTCAAAATTCTAGGACTGACTGTGTGCAAAAAAACAAGAAACAGAGAGTCAAAAGAGACAAAATCCCAGCTTCCAGAGAGCTCACAGTCCAGTGCCTGCTAGATACCAAGCAGCACAGACATCTCTAATACAAGATCATGTATTGAGAGCTAGGAAGGATATAAATGATCCTCTAATCAGGGTGGTCTTAACCTGGAGTCCTTGGACTTCTTTAGAATATGAATATAATTATATTTCAATATAATTAATTTCCTTTGGGGGTACTATGCGTATTATTTTATATAATTAAAAATAGCTTTCTGAGAAGGGGTCCACAGGCTTCCGTGTTGCTATTCAGTCATTTTTCAGCACTGACTCTTTTTGACACTATTTGGTGTTTTCTTGGTAAACAGACCAGAGTGGTTCACCATTTCCTTCTCTGGCTAATTTTTGAAGATGAGAAAATTGAGACAAAGAGGGTTAAGTGATTTGCTCAGAGTCACCTAGCCAGTAATAATCTGAGGCTGGATTTGAACTCAGTAAGAAAAGTCATTCTAACTCCAGGCCTGGTCCTCTATCCACTGAGCCAACTGGCTGTTCCCATAGGCTTCACCAGATTATAAAAGGAGATGATGACAAACACAAAAATTTAGGAACTCCTGATCTTATTCTAATCCTCTCATTTCACAGATGCACAAAATTAGGCCCAACAAAGTTGTGGATTTTCCAAAATACTTATCAGAACAGTAATTTGAATCCAATTCCTCTGATTTCAATTTATAAATTTTATTTATAATAAAATAGTATTTATTTTAAATTAAGTTAAATTATTAAAATTTAGAATGATAACCAGAATTTAAAGAGAACCTTAATGGTTGCAAAGTACTTAACATATATTGTTCCATTTTGAGGACTCAATAATCCCAGGAGGTAAATACTATTATTATCCCCATTTTACAAATGAGGAAAACCAGGCAAGCAGAGGTTAAATGACTTGCCCAAGGTCATATAGTCAATAAGTGTCTGAGACTGGATTTGAACTCAAATCTCCTTAATTCTCAATGTAGCAATCTACCTGCTATCATACCTCTAAAAAATCGTTTCCACTCTTCAATACTTAGGAGTACACTGGAGAGGTACAAAGTGCTATATGAAATTCAAGGAAGTTTGGTACTAATTGGTGTATCTGGAAATCCTGGAGAAAAAAGCAAATGAAATCTTGCTTGACAGGAAGAAGGGTGGACTAAAACTAGATGACTTCTCAATCCCAGTTCTGTGAGTGAGATCCACTGGAAGGCCAAAGGACTGCCACTCCCTAAGGTGAGAAGAGAAGAGAGTTCTGGGACAGATATATGGTACCTTGCCTCCTTGCTACTGGTGGGAACTGGAAATGTCTCCCTTCTGACCAGATGTGAGGCCATATGCATTGGTGGGGTCTGGCAGATCAGTCAGGACTGCATGGCCCCAGGGTGGGAGTTGCAAAGCCAAATGCATCAAGTCTAAGAACAATTGATGAAAGCTACAGGAAGGCAGTGGGTAGGACAATGTTAACAAAACTTCCTCAATAATTGGAGCACTCTGTCCTATTATGGAACAGACCACTTAGAAACTAGTGAGGTCCTGGACACTGGAAGTGGGTATGCTGGTGAAGACACGAATAAAGTTTTCAGTCCAAATGAATTTCACAAAACTTTATTAAATTCCTTGCATATGAGAGGAGTTAGTTAGGGCTGAAGCTCTGATAATAACAGAACCTTCTACTCAGAGCTGGCAGTGACCTTTCTTATAGCCACGGAGGCCACACTTCTCATTTTACAAATGAATAAACCAAGGCCCTGAGTGACTTGCCCAAGGTTAGCCCAAGTGGTAGAGCTACTGCAAATTCAACCCCCTTTTTATCAGGCTGCCTCTTCTTAATATTGTTCTTTTTAAAACTAGGCCTCCCTATGACACCCATGGTGGAAGGGTCAAAGTTATTCAAAGTCCTACTCAGATAAGGGTGAGATGATATGTAAAGCTATATGATATGAATAGATCAATAAATATTTATTAAGCATCTACTATGTGCCAGACTGTACTAAGTGCTAGATAGAAATACTGGCTTTGCCATGAATTTTAGCCTGTAGGCAAGCTCCTTAATATCTCTGGGTCTCAGTTTTCTAATCTGCAAGAAAAAAAAAAAGAGGAGGTTAGACCATGGGATCTCTAAGTTTCTTTTCACTTCTAAATCTATGCTTTTATTATTATATAATTGGATGCCTCTGAGGTCCCTTCCCAACTCTGAGATTCTATGCTTTGGAGGAAGGAATAATTTCTAGCATGTAAATAGAAATTTTAATGAGGAAATAAGGAGGGGTTGTTAGAAAGGGAAGGAAGGAGAAAGAGAAGACAGGAAGAAGGGGAAGGGAGAAAGGAAGGGAAAGGAGAAGAGGAAAAGTTTTATTAAGTACCTTATAAGCACAAGACCCTAAAGGTGAAGACCTTTAAAAATATTCTTTCTCTTTTGATCCTCACAATAATCCCCATTTGTCAGATAAAAAAAAGTAAGGCAGACAGTGGTTAAATGACTTCCCAAAGTCATGCAGCTAATAAATATCTACGGCTGGATTTAAATCTTCCTGAATCAAAGCTTAGATTTCTATAACCCATCAAGCTCCCTCTAAAGTATGAGAAGGGGAGGGTGGAAGGATGGGAACAAGAATTTTTTAAGTGCCAACTGTATGTCAGGGACTGTGCTATGAACTTTTCCAATATATTCTCATTTGATCCTCACAATAACCCTTTGAAGTCAGTGTTATTATTATCCCTATTTTATAGTTGAGGAAATTAAAGCAAAAATAGATCAAGTGACTTACTCTGGGTTGCACAGCTCCTAAAGTGTCTGTGGATGCATTCGAACTCAGATTTTCCTGACTCCACCTAGCTGCCTTAGGCAGGACAAATTGTGGGCGAACGTGTCATGATCAGGACCCAGAATAAAAATCCCTTTGGACAGAGCACAGATTTCATAGAGGCGAGTAAGTGAGGGAAACACTGGAAAGGAAGGGCAGCACCACACACAAAAGGAGAAAGACTCCATCTTTCCCATATCCTCTAAGTTTGTTGTTATTGACTTCAGCCCTTTCAGACATCAGAGTAAGTTCTTTCTATCAAGCTGATTTTCAGCAAAGTTGAAATCTGAGCCCCAGAAAGTCTCAGAATAGCCTGGAACTGTTACAGCAGAGTTCTATGGCCATGTGCTCCTTGATTTTGTTCCTAATCAAGCTTTATTCATCACAAGCCACTCCACCCTCAAATAAGGCTAAACAATCTGAAAAGTATTGTTTTGCACAGTGATGTCCTAATGGTAGTTATTGGGGTAGGGAGAAGGATCATTCTTTTTCCTATGGAAAATTCTTATATTCCTATACTAGCTATCTAAAAGTCAATATTTCAGACTAGAATGTCAAGGGCTCTGCAGCATCTGTCAAGAGCTAAGAGAGCCAAGAGACAAGATAAGGGAGAGCCTAATCCATTTGTTGATGAGAGGTGGTATGGCATAGTAGAAAGCACTCTAGATTGGAGATCAGATAACATGGGTCCAACCTTATTTCCTCTGCTTTACTTTCTACTTGGTCTTAGAAGTCACCCTCTAGATCTGTTTCCTCCCCTATAAAAAAGAGATTATGGTTGGAGTATGTTTTGGAGTTAGGAGATCTGGGGACAAATTCTGGTTCTTTCTTTTACAAGCTATGGGACCTTGGGAACACAACTTCCTTGAACCTTAGTATCCTCCACTGTAAAATTAGGGGATTGAACTATATGATCTCTAAGGTCCTTTCCAGTTTTAAATCATGGCATAGTAGAAATTCAAGTACATCCCTAATTAATGCAAATAATGAATCCCCCAGAAGTGGTGGCATGAATTCAAATTCACAGAATTCTAAATGATAATTATGTAAAATACGGTAATTGGCTCTATTCCAATGGAAATAGATGAATTCAAATACTGTGACCACTTCAGGGGGTTTAATTATTTGTACTAATGGGAACTTGCCTGATCTAAAAACCCTTTATTTTATAGATGAGGAAACAGCCTCAAGGAGCATATGACTGATCCAGAAGAATGGCTCATACAATGGGTAACAGAATCAAAATTCAACCTTGACGGGCTGGAAACCTGAGCCAAAAATAGAAGTTGAAAAGTAAAAAGGATAATACAAAGACCAGCAGTTAGGTTCAAATGATCAAAAGCTGGGAGGTTTGTTCAGTAAAGTTCAATATAAAACAATAGCATGACATAATTAACTAAAGAATAAAAGAACAGTCTAACACAATAGGCCATGTTATAATTTCCATAATGAAAGAATGTAAGATTCATATTTCCCTTATCAATGAGTTCAGTCAACAGGTGCCTATTAAGCACCTACTATGTGCCAGGTACTGTGCTACACACCGAAGATACAAAGAAAGAAAAAAGACAATTCTCGATCTCAAGAAGCTTACAGTCTGGTAGTCAGATTTCATCTAGCATATTGTGTTCAATTCTGGATGCCATATTTTAAAAGAAAGATCAGCATATCAGAATATATCTAGAAAAAACAACTATGATGATAAGGGGGCTAGAAATCACATCCTTTTATTCATAACCTTTATTAAAAACCTAGGATATGTGAAACACTTGTACTGAGAGAGATATTTCTCAGATCTCATAGTTTATACTCTTAAAAAGGACATAATATAAAGAGAGACAGTTATGTTACATACAATTATCTTTTGAAAGCAGAGGGCATTTAACCTGAAGAAAAGAAGTCTGGGAGGGGGAGAGGGGCAGAGAAGATACAATAATTGACTTCAAATTGATGTGAAAGAAGGAATAGACCTGTTCTCTGTAGCTCCAGAAAGCCTATGGTGAACATACAAAGAAGAACAATTTGGATCAATATAAAAAGAGCTCTTTGACTATAAGAGCTGCACAACAATGAGCATAGGAAATTCTTTCCAGTCTTAAAATACTAAGATTTACCAAGAGAAACATACCTCTGCAATATCTAAACCATTTCTCAACAAAACATCTAATCTCCCTTTTCTGCATTTATTTTTTTAAAATCCTTACCTTGTGTCTTAGAATTGACCGTATCAGTTCCCAGGCGGAATAACAGTAAGGGATAGGAAACTGGGGTTAAGTGACTTGTCCAGGGTCACATAACTAGAAAGTGTCTGAAGTCAAATTTTAACCTCCTGTCTCCACGTTGGCCCTCAACCCACTGAGCCACCTCTCTGCTCCTCTCCCTTTGCTTTCAAAGTTAACTGGTATTAAAAGGGAAAAATTGATTCAAATGCTTATAGTTTCTTCTGTCCCACAAACCTGCTTCTTTCTGGAATTCACTACTGAACAACTCTGCACTTTAGGTTTCATTCAGCACACAGGAGGTTCAGAGGAAGTATTTTGTTCAGCTCTATATTCCCTGCTAAGTTTCTAAGCTTTTGGGAGGCATTCTTTTAAAATCCAGGATATAGCCTTTAAGCAAATACATTATCAAGTATTTAAAAATCAAACTCTTGGTCAGGTAAATTCTTTCATCTATACCAAAAAAAAGGGGGGGGGCAGGAGAGGGGAAAATGGAAGAGTTCAATGTTTAAAGTAATAAAAAAAAGTTTATGATCCATATTTGGTGTTCAAATGGAAAATCAGATGGAAAAATGCATGTAACGAATTTCACAACACTTAACTAAAGTCTTGCATGAAAATGGAGGAATACAGAAGATATAAAAATAGAAATCCCCTAGATTCAAATTCTTCTCACAAAACACAAATGATAAGCTTGTTATGAGTCACTCCCCCCCCTCCACCACCACCAAGTTAAAAGAGACAAATTCTGGACAGAAACCAATGAGGGGGTGGCAACATGGTATAGTAGGAAGAACACCCAATCTAGAAACAGGAAACAGGAATCTGAATCTTGTTCACCACTTTCTAATTGTCAGGGAGTCAGTCAATAACCATTTATTAAGTGTTTAAAATGTGACAGATACTGTAAGTATAATTATATGACCAGGAATAATTCATTTAACTTCTCTGACCTTTAGTTTCCTCTTTGGAAGATTGGGGATAACAATATTCCCACTCTCTCTCTCTCTCTCACAGGGATATTGTCAGGATCAAATGAGATTAGATACGTAAAGTTCTCTGTAAACCTTAAAGAGTTAGATAAATATAAGTTGCATTTGTAAGAGTCTCCATGGTCTCATTCAAGCTCTTTTCTAAGGTCCTTTTCAAGTCAAATATTCTGTGTTCTAAGACACGCTCCAGCTCTATCTTTCCAGTTTTCTCAGGCCTTAGTATTCTACCCCACCTCCCACTTATTTTGTGAAGAGCCTCCTTGCTGCTTCTCAGACAAAATATCCCATCTCCCAATGGGAACCATTTTTTCTGTGTGTCCCCTATTCCTGGAAAGCTGTCTCTCTTCATCTCCTCCTCCTGGCTTCCCTAAAGTCCCTGCTCAAATCCCAACTTCCATAGGAAGCATTTTAATATCCTTTAATTCTAGTGCCATTCCTCTGTTGATCATTTATCCTGTATATAGTTTGTTTGGACATAATTGTTTGCATGTTCTCTCACCCAGAAGACTGTGAACTCCTTGAAAGCAAGGTCTGTATTTTACCTTTTTATCCCCAGCACTTAACGGCCTGCCTGCAACATGGGAGAAACCTAAAACATGTTTACTGACTGACTTGTTCTAAAGTTCTATAGTCTGTGTTCCAATTAAAATGCTTTCTTTTTATTTTATTTTATTGTTTGTTTGTTTGTTTAGATCATTCAGAAGAATGGCTCAGACAATGCTCGACAATGGAAATTCAACCAGATTAGGATAGAAGACCAAAAACAGCAAGTTGAAATGTTACAGGGATAAATGCAAAGACCTATATTGGGGTATATTTTGGTTCAACTGGTCAATGACCCAAGCTCAGGATGGGAGAACTCTGCCTTCATAGAAGGCAATTCCATGTCATAGCAGATAGAATGAAGACTTGGAACCTAAGTTCAAATCCTGCCTGAGACATTTACTATTTATGTGTCTCTGGGCAAGTCGCCTAACCCCTTTCATCCTTAGAATTGTTATATTTTAAATGGGGAGGAGAATGATGGTGATGGTCAGTGATTCCCAAAGTGGGTGCTACTGCCCCCTAGTGGGTGCTGCAGTGATCCAGGGGAGCGATGATGGCCACAGGTGCATTATCTTTCCTATTAATTGCTATTAAAATTTTTTAAAAATTTAATTTCCAGGGGGCTAAGTAATATTTTTTCTGGAAAGGGGGCAGTAGGCCAAAAAAGTTTGGGAACCACTGGTGATGGCGATGGCAATGGCGATGGCAATGGTGATGGCAATGATATAATGGAGCAGCTAGGATGCCAGGCCTGGAGTCACGAAAACTCATCTTCCTCAATTCACATCTGGCTTCAGATACTCTGTACCCCTGGGCAAGTCACTTAATGAGGCCTGTTTGCCTCAGTTTCCTCACTTGTAAAAATGAGCTGGATAATGAAGTGGCAAACTACTCCATTATCTTTGCCAAGAAAACCCCAAATGAAGTCACAAAGAGGCAGCCACAACTGAAATAACAATTGTACCTCCTTCTAAGAGTTAAAGAATTGTATGAGTCAATACATTCCAACTGCTTTTTAAGCTTTGAAGTGTAAGTAAATTATGGCTATTATTATTATTTCATCTGTATCATAGACTCCTTGACTAGAAACTCCCTCCACAAATACGGATGACCAATTTTCTTAAATTTAGAGACTAGGGGAATTACTCTTAAAGACACGGTCAGTATGTAGGGATATGAATCTGTGTCTTCCTGGCAAGCAAAATCTCTATTCACTATTTCACTGTCTCTAAAGTTATATATTATAAAATTATTGATTTTAAAAATCCTAAATAAACACCTATTCAAATTTCTTATCATGAGATGAAAGTGATCCTGCATTCTTAAAGGCTATGATGCAGAGTAAAAACTCTTGGAAGGCCTAACCTGCTAAATAGGCTTTGGCCATGGGTTTTCTTCACAAGAAAGTCAAGGATTTAACAGAGCTGGCTTCAATCTGTACCCAGAGGCAATAAGAAACATTTCATCGAGTTCTTGGTTATCTCAGCTTCTGATTCTCATTTCTCATTCTGATTGTTTATTAATAAAAGAAATAAATGATAATAATAAATAAATAAAAGAAATACCATGAAGATAATCACATCTTATGCACCACTAGACATCAGCAGATGATCTATTGCAATGAATAGTAGAAAAAAATCTTGGCTTTCTTTGTATCAACAGCACTTGGCAGTGTGCACATAATAAGTACTTAAATGCTTGTCAACAAGCATCTATGAAGAGCTTAACAACATCCTCCAAATCAAGCCAGAACGTACTTTGATAACTTGGTGACTTCAAAGCAGTGGGCAAAAGAGGATGAGAAAGAAAAAAAAAATAGAAAATTTGGTTCGTCTTTTAACAATTAAAGAAGTAAGGGGACCACAAACTACTTAGAAATTTCCCAATTACATATCAAAATTGCTTTCTTCCAAAAGGCAGTTGGAAAGTGTTAGATCAAATAAAGACCAAAGAACAACACACACCAAAAAAACTGAAGCTGACTACATGTTAGAAGATAGGAAATGACTATTAATTTTGTTTTTTATTTTTAATTTATTATAATATTAGATTATTTTAATATGTTGTGTTAACTTTATTGTTTGTATTCTTTATTTTATTATTTGTAGTTATTATTTTATTTTATTTTGGTTGAGGTTTGTAACTTCATCAATGTAAGAAACACCTATTGTGGAAATTCCCTCTCACTAATACTAATCTAAGTTAGCAATTTCTCTGCAATTGATGTTCTTAAAATTCTGAATTTCCTGGAACCTCAAGAGGCTAAGTGACTTGCAATGGTAATAAAGCAGTTATATGTCAGGAGTGGGATTTGAATCCCGGTCTTCCTAAATTCAAATTTTGTATTCCATCCACTACTCTACCCTGCTTCTCTTTTACTAATATATAGTGCTATCAGAATTAGTTTGCATGCAGTTACAACAAAAGTCAAAATATCATCAAATTAGAAGAAAGGATAATGATGGGGAAATGGCACTGCACATGACTATAACAACTAACCTGACCTATTTGAATAAGCTATCCATGCTAAAACATGGAAACAGAAAAAAGCAAATATATTGAAAAAATCGATTGCCACAATATGGAAGAGAAAAGATCCCCGAAACCACTTTACTCATGGGGTTCAAATGGAAGAAAGATTCAGTATAATTGAGTGGCTCCTCTGAATGTTGACTACATGCAAAGACACTATATCGAACACATCAAAATCCAAAATATAACAAGCGTATCCTCAATGAATTACATAATGACTCTAAAGAGAGTGTTATATTAATACAAATTAACCAAATGGGTGAAAAGTTCTTATTATCCAAATTATATGGCATGTAGCTGGATGTCTAGTTCACTATACATCTAAGGCAGGCTCTAAAGACAGATAATGAATTGGGCTCAGAATTGAACCAGAAGAAGAGAACAAGAGAGGTGCATTTGGAAAACTATAGAGTGCTTTTACCAATCCTAAAATTTAGGTCCTGAGTAGAAAATATTTTTTGCATTTTAAAAATTGTCCAATTATTCTCCTGTAGTGATGAATTGTTATAACTCTTGGAATATCATAACCTCCAAAGGATCCATATTGCAGATAACTCAGAAATCAATGAATAAATGGGTACATGAAAGTGCACTGAAGCATTTTTCCTTCTTTTTTTTTTAAACCTTTACTTTCTGTCTCAATAACAAGTCTAAGGCAGGAGGTCAAGGATGGGTTCAAATCTGGTCTTGGACACTTCCTAGCTGTATGACTCTGGACAAGTCATTTAACCCCCACTGCCTAGCCTTTACTGCTCTTCTGCCTTGGAATCAATACAAGTATGACAGTATGTATTTTAAGACAGAAGTAAAGTTGTTGTTTTTGTTTTTACTTTTTTAAAGAAGAAGGTCAAGGGCTAGGCAACTGGAGTTAGATAACTTTCCCAGGACCACACAGATAGGAAGAATACGATGCCAGATTTGAACCCAGGACCTGACTCCAGGTCTGGTGTTCTATCCACTGTGCCACCTAGATGCCCTGCTGAAGCATTTTTCCAAAGAAGACACACACAAAAAGCAGCACAAAGATATAATGACTGAAAACATGTTAACCATTCACATAGCAACGAGACAACACATAGATATTCCGACCGTTGTTTAATGAAGGATCTGTGGAAGAATAAGGACAAGAAAAGAATGAGCTGAAGAAGAAGAAACATCACTGAGTTTCAATCTGCCCCCAGGGGAATGGATACCCATACCCATAAGAACACTGATCCAATGAGGTATTCAAGTAATAGTCATGGAACTCATATGAACATAACGATAGAATGTTTTTCCAGAGTGCTTTATATAAATCATTTAATTGAGGTTGCTGACAGTGAGGGCCACAGAAGCACTCAATCAGAGAATTTTAGCTAGCACTGGGAAGGGACCCTAAGAAGTCATCCAGTTGAACTTCATAATTTTACATATGGGAATAATGTAGACTGAAGAAATAAAGTGATTTGTCTCAACCAAAGTCACATATGGTTAATGATGGAATACCAGGTCTTCTGATTTCTTGTTCTAAAGCAAATGAAAGAAAAGGGAAAATTATGAAAGTGGAATAAGCATAGCATCTGGCACCAGAAAATCCAAGTTCAGGTCATGACTGACTGTGCCATTCACTAGTTATATAGCCTTGGGCAGTCACTTAGCCGCTCGAGACTTCGGTTACCTCAAAATGGGAGTTGGGGTGAGCTAAGTACCACTAAAGTATCTTTCAGTATAGAAGTTTTGTCTTTTTCTGTCTCACTGATTTTGCTCAAACCATCCCCCATGCCTAAAATGGATATCTCCCTCCCCTCTCAGCTCCATCTACTAAAAACCCATGATCTAGAAAAATTCACATCACCTCAATTTCTTCTCATCTGGGATAGAAGAATAATTCTTTCAACACGTATCTTACAGAGTTATAGTAAAGATCAAATGAAAGAATGAACGCACATCATTAGTTCGGTAGCCATAAGGCAACATATAAATATCAGCTGCTATTATTTTTCTCCACATTAGAAGCATATTTCTCTTCTAGATTCATGAAATGTGTGGCTGCCTTGACCCAGAACTAGGATCAAGAACTCTACCAAGTATTTCTTCCATTTTTAATTAAATTTTATTTTTAATTAACAATTATTTTTTAATTAGTTTTGTTTTAATTAATTTTCTCTCCCTGACTCTGCATATTTGTTATGATGATTTCATTTTTCTTTTTCCCCATCTACTTTTACAGCTCACTTACACAATTTACTAAGCATTTATACCTTAAATTCCAATTCTGAAGTGCCTTATTCTTAAATTTGGAGCTTTGTAAAGATTATTGGAAATGTTTATGGGACTTACTTACTTCCAAAAGTAGATGCAAGTCAAGTAGGTATGGTCATTGTCAGAAAACAATACAGGAAAAGCTTTACAGTAACAACTAACCAGTCCATGGGTCTACATATAAAAAGGCTTAAAAAAATTCCCTGACAATTAAAACAACAGGAAAGTGAATGAAGTTATATCTTATCCAAAAATCTTCTCCTTAGGGACCTGATCAACATGAAGAGAGAAAAGTGTGATGTGACCACAGAAGTAAGATAGAAACTTCTGGTGGACTGACAACCTTGACTGCTTGAGTATGATCTCTGTCATTGCAAAACCATGCTATGCACAGATCAGTCTAAGGAAGTAGGGACATCTAGCTCAGAGGACAGAAAATTAAGGACAAGAAGGAAATGGTAGCCTTCAAATGCCCAAAGGTCTCTGATGTAGAAGGAAATTCGGAAGTATTCTCTTCAGTCTCAGGTGGGTAGGGAACACGGTAGGGAAATAGTTCCCAACTGAAAATAAACAACTACCTAGCCATAAGATTGGGCACCAAGTTGGCACAGCAGAATGTCAGGGCTGGAGCCAGGAATGCTTGAGGTCAAATCCTGCCTTAGACACTTACTAAGCTATATGACCCTGGGAAAGTCGCTTTATCCCGTCAGCCTCAAACCAGTCCAGGATCTTTATAAAGAACCCCAAATGACTTGGCAAAGTGTCAAACACAACTGAAAATGACTGAACAACAACCATAAGATTGGTCCCAATAGTCTGCATTCTTCTCCAAGTTGTACTCCTAACTCTTCATACTTTCTCTACTGTGCCTTCAAGATATATATCTTTTCTTCAGAAATATCTCTTCCCAGCTTCCTTTTATGAGTTTCTTCCTCTCTTGGTATATAAACCCTTTGAGGGCAGGAACTGTCTTTCCATTTGCATTTGCTGTACTAAGTGTCCAGCACAGAATTTGAACCTAGATTTTTATGCTTAAAGGAAGAGGCTGGATTTGATGACATGTCATCAAATGAGATAACAATTGATTGTAAAACAATCAAATGAGATAACACAGCACCTGACACTTAGCAGTGAGGGCAGTGACAGGCAACCTTTAAGTTTGGTACATCAAAATTCACCAAAAAAACGAGCATAACTTGGGTGATGTGTCACTTCAAGAAAAAAAAAAACATAATTTCACGATATTTATAGTTTAACAAAAATGTATAATTGTAATATGTAACTGTATTTAATAAACCAAAATAGGTAAATTAATATAGGTAGAAGTGTCATCTATAGTGCACAGAGTGTCTACACTACACTACAGCAAATGTTTCATCCTCAGCATGCAGCCCCATACTTCTCTGTATGCAACCACATGTCATTGAAAATGGCTACACGTGTCAGTGCTGACACGCATGTCATAGGTTTGCCATCACCAAGCTGGGGGCTCAGTGGAAAGAATGGCAGGGATAGAGTCAGAAGACACATTTTCAAATCTGTCCTCAGACACTTAAACTGTACGATGATGGGCAAATCACTTAACCGCTGTTTGTCTCAGTTTCACCATTTGAAAAAATGGAATAATAATAACCTACCTCCAAGGATTGTGAGGCTCAGAGGAAACAATAACTGTAAAGCATTTACATGGTGCCTGGAACATAAGAAGCACTAGGTAAGTCTTAGTTATTGTTATTATAGAAAGTACTATATACATGTTATCTATTATTATTATGATTATTATTATTATTATAAGTGAGATTATTCATTCCAAATTTGAGATTCTCTAATCCTGAAAGTAGATGGAAGATGGGGTGGTCCGGGGGAGAGAGAGTAAAAGGCAGCCTTGTGCTCTAAGGGAAATAATTTATCACTCCAATAATGCTATCAGTGAGATTACTTTATAACCATTTCCCCAGGATGACTACTAACCTCCACCCCTTAAAAGTAATATCTATTCCCCTGACTAAAGAATGTCCACTTTCAGATATAGCATAAAACTTCAAAAAGTGATGGAAAAGTGACTTAAACAGATTATACTACTAAATAATGTTTTTTTTTAGAAAACAGATAATAAAATGGGCTGCTGCCTATTTATATGCCACCAGTGAAATTATACTGTCCACATTTAATGCTCTGAAAAGCTTGATAGTATGTGCTTCTTACCTGGACTTGGTGCTAAAATCTCAGTCATTCATTCATACTCTTACCCTTCTCAATTCATTGAGAACCACTTCAAGCAAAAATCATTTGAAAGAAATTACTTCTGTGTATTACACCAGGAGCAATGAAAAATGTCCCACATGAGGCTCTCCAGCCCCAAAGCAATAAAAATTTTTTTTTGCTGAAGTGCAAGATGTAATAACTCAGGGAAAAGAAGTCCCCATGACAACAAGAAGGAAAAGGAAATGAGTGAAAAGCAAAAGATTCAAGTCTCTTACAATAGAAGGTGTCACTAATTTGTACTTGGGAAATCTGTCTTTAGGACTGGCGACACTTGAAAATCACTTCTTCTCTATAGCGATTGTTGCTGCCCCTGTGGTACGGTCCGGATAAACTTCCCATCATCAAAATGAAGATGGAATTTTAAACTGGACACTTGAAACTTGGATAAAGATTGAAGACAGCATTGTATAGGGGTGGAAATTACTGAGCAAGGACATATGAAACTTGCTTTGGTCTGAGCACGGTTACCTACTTGTTCTGAAGTTGAAAACAAGTCTTTGATATCTCTCTCTAAAGTTTCTTTGAGTCCTGTTATCCTATATTCTGAAGTTCCTTCCACAATATGCACCTTCCAAGTGATAGGGTCTCTTCTACAGCTGAGATTCTGTGGTCTAAGGCACCTTCTAACTCTGATATTTTATATTCTAAGGTAACTTTTAGCTCTAATATGAATCTTTGCCTTGAATTTATTTTCCCATGGTTTTCCGAATCAGAAGTGGATGGGTATACTATGGTTCCAGTAGAAATGCTGGTATTGTCAGGATTTAAATGTACATATATTCATATTGTAAGGTCTATAATATTAAAATGGCAAAACTGAATTTATAATGTTGATGTGTAGGGTTTGGATTTCTTTTTAGGGCTTCAATAAAACACTTGAATGATCTGAAGTCCTGAAAGCGTGTCACAGTTCCAAACACACCGAGTACCAATTGGCATAATTCAACATTGCAAATACTGGCTGTCTACATGAAATAAATATGATTTAATGAACCTCATTCTCCCAGGGCATAAGCTATGTCACAGAAGTGAGGTACTTTGGAAAGCTGTATTAACCATTAACTCTTTTGATATAAAGGAGTTAGCATGAACTCCAAAGTCCCTTATTTTCTCCTAGGCTGAAAGATCAGTTGATCAAAGAATGTAAGATGAGGAAAGAGCATTACAACAGAATATTGGTGATTCTTAAGCATCTACTATGTGCTAGGCACTAGGCTAAGTGCCAAAAAAGACAGTTCCTGACCCCAAGGAGTTTATAATCTAATGGGGGGAGAAAACATATAAACAAATATATTTGAGCAAGTTATATACAAGATTGATAGGAAATAATTAACTGAGAGAAGGCACTAGAATCAAGAAGAGCTGGGAAAGGCTTCCCGTGAAAGATGAAATTTCAGCTTGAACTTAAAGGAATAGTAGGCAGAGTTGAGTAAGAAGAGCATTCCACATAGGTGGGATAGCCAAAGAAAATGCACAGAGCTGAGAGATGGAGTATCTCATTTGTGGAATAGCCAAGAGGTCACTGTCACCAGATGGAGAAGAATATGGCAGGTAGTAAGAGATAAGAAGCCTGGAAAGGTAGGAGGGAGTTGAGTTATGAAGGACTTTGAACACCAAGTAGAGGATTTTGTATATGATCATAGAGGCAAAAGGGAACCACTGGAGTTTACGGAATGGGGTGGGAGGTGTTGAGAGGGGTTGACAAAATTGTATACTTTGTGTTAGGTCAAGAAAAGCCCTTAAAAACAGAATCTTAAGATCATAGATTTAAAGTTGGAAGGGACTTTGGAAATCAGCTAACACAATCCTCTCATTTTACAGATGGGGAAACTGAGGCCCCGGGATATTATGTGACTTGGCCAAGATTACACAGGTAGTAAGTGGTTGAGGAAATTTGAAGCCAGGTCCTCCCATTCCAAATCCAGCATATTCTTCACTGTATCATATTTCTTCTCATTCAGAGGAGAAGAGCAAATGAAATGCTAAATATGACCATTAATAACATCTTTAGGAACTTAAGCTATTTTATAACAATGAACAATATGGAAATATGTTTTATGTGATAAAACACGTATAACTCAGATCAAATTAGTTACCATCTCTGGGAAGGGGGAGGGAAGAAGACAATTTGGATCTTATAACTTCAGAAAACTTATGTGGAAAATTTTTATTTCATGTAATTGGTAAAATAAAATGTCTTTTAAAAAATAACTTAAGCTATTTCATACTAGTCTCCTATACTACATTTATTCATTCAACAAATAATTGCTTCTTTCAATAGTTCCCACATGGGAAACACATGGCTCTCCCTATGTTTCAGATATTATATAACTTTTTAAAAAATGAGACTTCAGAAAAGAAAAAATTTTTAAAAGTAGCCCTTCATTACCCTACCATGGCCCAGGGATAATGACTGCTTCCTATGTACTATAATGAGGGCAAATGATTTTTTTTATGAGCAACATGTCATATAGCAAGAGGAAACTAGAAAGAACAGCTAGTCATTAATAAGAGTAATGACTTGGTTGAAGATTAAACTTCAATTCAATTTAACAAATATTACTTAAGTACCTACTAAGGTCAGAGCATGGTGGTAGATCCTAAGGAACGCAGAAAATTAAATAACAGTCCATGTCAGCAAAAAGGAACAATTAGATAAATCTTGGGGCCTGGAGTCAGAAAGATCAGAATTCAAATCTGGTGTTGGATACCTACTAGCAAGTCACTTAACCTCAGGTTGCCTCAATTTCCTCAGCTGTAAAATGGAGATAATAGCAACACCTCCCTCATGAGGTTGTTGTGAGGATCAAATGAGGTAATATTTGTAAAGTGCTCAGCACAGTTCTTGACACAAAGGAAGCACTTAATAAAATAAACTTTTCCTTCCTCCATCACCATCACCAGCCTCCCATGACCGCAAAGCATTGAGTCCAAAGGGCAGAAAAGGCAAGTACACAAAATCTATTACCCAAAATGGAACAGCATCATAGAATCATGCATTAAGAGCAGGAGGGGAACATAAGGTCAATCTGGTCCAACCTCTCATTTTACACGCAAAAAAAACTGAATTGCTTTGCCCAAGGACACCCAGCTAGGAAGTAACAGAAGTAACATTTGAACCCAAGGCTTAGTGGTCTTGTGTATAACCATGACTTTAATGCATAAGAGCTCTATCAACAAAATAATGAAAAGATAATTTGTAACAACTTTTTTGTTTCTGTTTAAACTACTTTGTAATGCTACTTGGTGTAGTAGATAGAGAACTAGGCTTCGGGAGTTCAAGTCTGGCCTCAGGTACTTATTACCTGGACAACCCTAGGCAAGTCATATCACCCTGTTTACCTCAGTTTCCTCATCTATAAAACAATCTGGGGAAGGAAGTATTAAACCACTCAATTATCTTTGCCAAGAAAAACCTAAAAAGTGGGCATGAAGAATCATCCATAACTGAAAAATGACAACTGTGTCTTACCTTCATCTATGTCTCCTTCCTTCAAGACTCAGCTCAAATCCTACCTTCTTCAGAGGACTTTTCCCCAGGCCAAACTCCTCAGTTTCCCTCTCCCTTACCAACACTAGTCCTTTAGATCTCATAGGATCTTTGATCTCTTATGGATCAATTCTCTGCTCCCCACCATGAGAATAGAGCTCCCCACTATTGTTGCTTTTCTTGTATCTCTGGCATTTAGCACAGGGCTTGGCACATAGCTGGTACTTAATAAATGCTTGTTAATTGACATATGATCTTTATTTCCTCAAACATTCAATTCATGAGAATCTAGGTGCTTAAGCTCCACTGAGAATGTAGAATTTAATCAGACTTCTGTATGCTCCCAGCGTGAGAGGACCCAAGTGTGACACCAAATAGGATGGGCTATTTGGCATATAAGAGGGAACCCTTGAAACTTTGAGGTCAATACTCAGAGATACTCATATAACATACGCAGACCCCTGGGGCCCCATAAAGTTAACTCTGCAACCTTGGATAAGCCACTAACATCTGACATTTTCTGTAAAAATACGGGAGGAAGGCAGAGGGAAATGAACATGGAAGAGTAGGAAGTGGTTCACCTGGTATCTGTTACTTAAAACCTATTTGCCTTTGAAGTCACCTCATCTCTCTTAGCTTCCTTATCTGTAAAAGAAAAAGAAAAAGAAAAAGAAAAAAGAAAAAAAGAGAAGAGGCTGGACTAGGAGAAATATAGCCTCTCTTCCAGCTCTCAACCTTATGATTCCTATGAGTCCCATAATCTTTTTAGGTCCCTTTAATGTCTAATACGTTCTCTTTTAACTCTGACATTCCATGATGTGTACTCCAAGGTCCCATCCAGCTCAGACATTCCAAGACCTTTTCAACCCTAGACGCTTAGAATCTAACAACCTGGATGATATGTTAGTCTTTCTATGAATGTTTAAATCCCCTCAAGGGGAGGATCAACATCCGGAATATCTCCAAAAGTTAGACCCAGTCCCAGTCAGTTCCCAAATGTCCCAGAAAGATCACTTTCTCAGGCACTTCACTTTGACTTCCCAAGGATTTGTATCATCTAACAGAAAAAAAATAGTCAAGATCTCAGAAGCCCACCTGGATCTGGAGAATTAGAAGGCATATGTGGACTGGGTAGAAGTCTCTAGTCAAAATTACTAAGTTAGAGAGAGGTTTCCCTAAAAAATCCAAAAGGTGGGAATTTCAAAAAATCTACCTCAGACATAATCATGACTAATCAAGATTAATAACAGTAGCAGTTAGTTTGAACACATGGGATGATAGAGATATGATTTGGGATGTAGACTCTAAAAGATCACCCCAGTGAAACTATCAATAATATGGAAATAGGTCTTGATTAACGACACATGTAAAACCCAGTGGAAATGCACATCGGCTATGGGTGGAAGGGTTGTTTGGGGGGTGGGGAGAAAAATAAAATGAATCATGTAACCATGGAAAATTTTTCTAAAAAATAAAAAAAATTAATTAAAATAAAAAAAACCAATAGTAGCAGTTCATATGTCTCTTCCTGGGAGGAAGCATTGATAGGTATTATTATTCCCATTTTACAGATAAGAAAACTGAGGCATAGAGAGATGAATTTACTTACTGAAGGGCAGACACACAGATACTAAGTAGTTAGTACAGAACTAGAATATTAAGTTTCTTGAATCTACATTCTTTCCACTAAATTTCAATGTCTCTTCTAGGGATGGCATACTTCTGGCTTCCTCCATATCAGCAGTAGTATTATTTTGCATGGCAGCCAGTCATCTCTAAGGCAATGTAAATGCCTCTCAGATGAGATGCCATTTATTCCCACAGAAATTATATGGAACACAGAAAACAAGTAGCCCCAAATCACCACCTTCCCAATGCCCCAATGGACACTATCCAAAAGTCCAAAGTATCTCCCCAAGAGTTGGTTAGCTTGACTCCTTATTAACTATGAACAACAGAGCTTCTGACCATTATCTGTACTAGATAAATAAGAGGTAAAATAGTTCTAATGAAAGCCACCATGCCTCATTTCTCTTAGAAGTGGGGCACGGGAATCAACATGGTAACCTCTAATTTTCCAAATGCTTTCACGTGCATTATAACACTTTCTTAAACCATTCCCATTTTTAGACAGAGCACTGAAGTATTGTATGTGTTTCCACCCTGAACTAAGATCTGACATTCTGAATTCAAGTTCTAACATACTGTTACTAACTCATTGTGTGGCTTTGGGCAAGTCATTAGACCTCTTAGTAACTTAAGTTTTCTTATTTGCAGAATGAGAATGTTGTTAATTCAGTTATTTCTCTAGTACCTTTATAGCTCTAATAACCCATGAACATGAAGGTACACATCCCAATTAGCAGAAAAGGCAACCTTGGATCAGGATAGTAAAGTGAATTGTCCAAGGTTGCACAGCTGGAAAATGACTTTAAAGCTGATCATCTAACTCTCTAGATCCAGACTCTTTGAATTGTCAAGCTGAACTCTGAGTAAATAAATATCAAAGGGTTAAAAAAATTTCCATTATTATATGGTACATAAAGGAACAACTTAAAATGTTTATAACATTGCTAGTCGTTTCTCCAGAACATGGGAGCCAAGAATTCCCAACAATGTGTGTATAGATTTCAGGGAGATATAAATTTGGCTTTTTAAATTTTGATAATTATATTTGAATATAATTGGTTTCTTTGTATTTTATTTCATTCATTTAAAAGAATTTGGGGGGGAGAAAAGCAGAAATAGATTCTAGGCATCATCATCAAACTGCTAAAGGGGTTCATGACCAAAAAAAAGCTAAGAGCCCCTGCTCTAGAGACCTCCCCAAATATACATGCTTTTTTTCTTCCCCAAAGAGAAATATACCAGCAGTTACCCAATATACTGGAATTTTATGAGTAGGTCACACAATGTCTAAACATACTGTAGATAATAAAAACTTTGCCATTGTAGTTAGGGTTGGCTAAAAGTTGGGTGATTTAAAGTAGTCTGGCTTCAAAGTGGACATTGGGAATTATTAAACTTCCCTCCGCCTTCCAACTTCTTTCTAATTCAGTAGGAACACTCCTAGGAGACATCCCCATGAGTCCTATCAAGAAAAAGGGGAAAAAGAATCAAGTCTGAATTTGGATTAAAGCACCAGGACTACTGAGATCACCAATTATCAAAATGAAAATCACAATACTACTATTTTCTTTCACCAAAATACATTATATTTATTTTTAATATATTGTGCATATACTTATATAGGTCCATGTCTCTCCAGTAATGCATAAGCTCCTGGCCAGCATGTACTATTTAATTTTTACCTTAATAATTTCAGTACTTAGCATGGGGCCTGGCACTAAATCAGTGTCTAATAAGTCCTTGGTGGTTGATTGACTGACAGGGATAGACTTACTAAAGAGTCCTTAAGAATTATGGGCAGATTCAATCTTGGATGGAAAAAAAATATTACAACTTTGTTTTTACTATTTAACATCTTCACTCATGACTTTTTAAAAATTAGTCTGAGAAAAAGCTGGGCTGCTAGAGAACCAGGCCTGGAAATGAGGTCCTGGGTTCAAATTTGACCTCAGATCCTAGTTGTATGACCCTGGACAAGTCACTTAATCCCAAATGCCTAGCCCTTACTGCTCTTCTACCTTGGAACTAATATTTGAAGGAGATTCTAAGATGGAAGATAAGGTTTTTTTTTAATTTTTACTATATGTATATGTTTATATATATATATATAATTTTTAATTATTTTTAATTATTCTGAGAAAAATCTTCACCAGAATGTCAGAGGGGTCCAGGACACAAAAAGGGTAAGAACCCCAGCTCTAAAACCTCTTTCCCCTCTGACATTCTAAGATATGGATTATACTAGGTGGTCTCTCATATCTCTTCTACTTCTCTGATGCCATGATTCCATGAGTCAACATGAAATTAAAAGAAAAGAGAGAGATTCTCTATTCCAGTCTCTTTGATTCAATTTAATCAACATTTATTGAACACCTACTGTGAGCAAAGCACTACATTATACATTAATAATAAAAATATGCATATTTTACAGAGAATACTAAGTAAAAAAAGAACTATGAGGTATTTGATAAAAGAGGGAGTATTTTGTAAAGGAGAGAGAGAATATGGAAGTGGGGGTATTGGAAAAACATTTTTGAGAAGGCAAAGTTAATCAAGTCTTATGAATAAGTTCAAAAAGATGGAAATGGGATGAGGGAGCTCTATTCCAAGCATAGAGATTGTCACAAGGAATAGCACTAAGATGGAAGGGTGCAGGATGAGAATGTGGGGCAGAGTGGTCCAGTTTATCATCAAGCAACGTGCACTACACTATGCCAAACATGGAAATATAAAGAGACAAAAACACAATTTCTGCCTTCATGGATCTCACATCCTAATAGGGGCAATAACATGCAAACAATTTCAGACATACAGTCAATACAGAGTAAATGAGAGGTAATTTCAGTGGGAATGGATGGAGGAACGGGGAGGCAAGGAGGAGGCACAGGAAGGTCTCTTGCAGAAGGTGGAATTTGAATTGAATCTCAAAGAGAGCAAAGGAAATTAGAGAACTGAGGAAACAGAAGTGAGGAGGGAGCAAGGGGATGGAGAGTCCTGTACAAGTAACAGCCAAAAAGCCATATGGCTTATGGCTGAAAGAATTTTAAAAAGGAGTTGGTACAAGGGATAGAGTGCCAGGGTTCAAGTCAGGAAGGCTCATCTATCTGAGTTCAAATCCAGCCTATGATCCTGGGCAAATCACTTAACCCTGTTTGCCTCAGTTTCCTAATTTGTAAAATGATCGGGAGAAGATCAAATTCCTTACTATCTCCAGGAGAGGGTAGGGAAGGTAAGGAGGGAGACAATTTGGATCTCATAATTTTGGGAAAAACGTATGCTGAAAATTGTTACTACATGTAATTGGGAAAATAAAATAGCTTTTTAAGAAAATGAGCCAGAGAAGGAAATGGCGAACCACTCCATTACCCTTGCCAAGAAAACCCCACAGGGTCACAAAGAGTTGGATGCAACTGAAAACAACTGAAAAATGAGACAATGTAAAAAGACACAAAAGATAGGATTTTATATTTGACCGCAGAGATAATGGGAAGCCGCTGGAGTTTGCTGAGTTAGAAAAGGAGGAAGATAATCAACACAGAATACAGGCCAAGAGTATTTGATGTAAAGCTGCACAGGTAGGTCAAAGCCAGAATGCCAGGCTAAATATGTCTGTAAATATGCATTTGTATTTTATTTAACATTGTCTGTTAAATATAGAACAACTTTTCAGAAGGGAAAGGATATAATTAAACCAGACCAGATTTGGGAGAATTAGATTCTAATTGTAGCTGTGCTATTAATTAGCTATAAGGACAGGTTACTTGAAGGTTCAGAACTACAAATTCCTGGCTGGGAGTAGAGGGGAGGAATGGATGGTGATATGGATGGTGATGGTGATGGTGATGGTTATTTCGGTCTTAGAATTAATATTCTGTCCTAAGGCAGAAAAGTGGCTCAGCAATGGGGCAACTGGGGTCACACAGCTAGGAAGTATCTGAGGCCAGACTTGAACCCAGGACCTCCCGTCTTTCACTTCAAAGTTTTCAAAGTGGTTTCTATACATTAATTCATTGGAGCCTTAAAACAACTCCATTAAGTTGGCACAACAAGTAGGAAAACTGTCTCAAGTAATTGAATGATTTGTCCATGACTTTATATTATTGGGAGTCAGGTTTGCCCTGCCTTCCTCACTAGGCTTTTGTGAGAACCAAATGAAGTCAAAATACTGAGTAGATGTATACAAGAGCCAAGGAAGAAGGCCAATTTATAGAATCTGAGGGTTGCTTTCCCTGAAGTCTGATGAATGGCCCAATGGGTAAAGAATTTGAGAGATCCAACTAGTTAGAAGCTATTACAGAAGCCTCCAGAGGAAGCCTAGAGAACATGCCTGTTTACCTACTCTCTATCAGAACTACCTCTGGCCCACGCATATCTGAAATACAGAGCGTTAGTCTCTCATTTATTATTAATAAGCACCAGAATCCATTGAAATATAAGGATTTCTGAGGTTGTCATGTCATTGCAGTTGGGATCATTTGAATTAAGTTAAAAAGAAGCTTTGCCTTCACCCTGAATTTCCCATAAAGATGAATTACAAAAACAGCAATATTATTTTTATTTCATAAGAAAGACCATTTAATATTGTTTTCATGAAATAAACTAAAATTTTAGGTGAAAAGAGCATTGTTGAAAGAAAGAGAGAAGGGCAGCTAGGTGGCATAGTGGATAGGATGCTAGGTCTGGAGTAAGGAGGACATGGGTTCAGAGCTGACCTCAGACACTTCCTAGCTATATGGGCAAGTCACTTAACTCTGATTGCCTAGACCTTTCCCTCCTGTCTTAGAGCTGTTACTAAGATAGAAAGTACAGGTTTAAAAAAAGAAAGAAAGAGGAGGAAGAAAAGAAAAGTGAAAAAAAGAAAAAGGAAGAGAGGAAGGGAAGGACAGAGAGAAGGGGGAAAGAAGGAAAGAAGACAGATAGACAGACAGACTTTGGACTTGGTGGTCAAGAGTCTTGGGATCTATCCTGGAAAAAAACAATGGGTCAGTCTCTATTATCCTCAAGATACTTCTTGGGTATCTTCTCCATCAAACTTTACTCTCTCTTTTTTGCAAGTTACTCCACATATTAAATAGTAATAGGGCTCTAGAATTTTACAAACTGAAGAAATCTAAGAGATCATCCACTCTCACCCCTTTGTTTGATAGATAAGACCCAGAGAAGGAAGGTCACTCACTTGCTCACTATCCAAAAGCTGCTCCATACTTTACACCTGTATAGCATTGTACAATTTGCAAAGTATTTTCTTCTATATTATCTCATTTGATCCTTTAGATTGTGAGCTCCTCCTTCCATTGACTTTGAGCTCTTCGAGAGAAAGAATTGAATTTGCCATTAGAGAAGTTTTGGTTCAAGTCCTATTTCCATCTCTTCCTGAATACCTGAGAACAAACCATTTAATTTTCTGAGCCTCATTTTCCTTTCTTCATCAGTAAAAGGGAAGTGGGTAATTATCTTTTTTTATGTTCTTTTTTTTCCTATATTTATTTTCCATACTCCTCTATCCAGACTGCGCACTCCCTTATGACAAAAAAAAAACAATTAAGAAAAAAATATGATACAGAAAGCATATCTGAGAACATATACAATTCTCTGTCCTATATGGAAACACAATAAAGCTTTCTTTAAAATGACAGGTAAGTGGTATAGTGGGGTAGAGTACCAATCTTCCAGGGTTCAAATGTGGCCTAAGACACTTACTAGTTATGTGACTCTGGGCAAGTCACTTAACCCTATTTGCCTCAATGTCCTCTGTTGTAGAATGAGCTGAAGAAGGAAATGTCAAACCACTCTAGTATCTTTGCCAAGAAAACCCCCAATGGAGCCAAGAAGAGTTGAACATGACTGAAAGTTGACTAAACAACAACAATAAATAAAACTCAAAATATTAAGAAAGAATATTTCTCTGTTCGGACATCTCTCCAAGTGAGAAATCCTGGACATTAGATTAATGATAAATAAAATTGTTTCTGGCAGACTTCTGCCTATAAGACAGTATAGGATTAAGTTTTTTTTGTGAAACCTAGAATATACCCATCCTTCTGTTTTGTAAGAAATGGTACGTTTCCTTATCTGTTCTTTGAAATCATCAATAGTTATTCATTTACTCAGAGTCTGACATCTTTTTAGGGATATTTTTATTTACATTTCTGTATCTTGGGTGTATATATAGTTCTCAGAGTTCACTCTGTATCAGTTTATATTAATCTTCCCATATTTCTCTGAATTCATACTTGGAATGATAATTATTATACTACCTACCTCATAGAGTTATGGAAAAAGTGCTTTGTAAACCATAAAATGCCACAAAAATGCAAGTTATCACTTATTGGTGGACTGGAGGGCCAAGAAGAAATCATAAGAACAACGTATTCCACATTAGGGGAATTGTTACCTTCCTTTGTAGCAGCAGTTCTCAAGCTTTTCATTCTTAAAAATTATTGAGGAGGGGCAGCTGGGTAGCTCAGTGGAGTGAGAGTCAGGCCTAGAGACAGGAGGTCCTAGGTTCAAACCTGGCCTCAGCCACTTCCCAGCTGTGTGACCCTGGGCAAGTCACTTGACCCCCATTGCCCACCCTTACCAATCTTCCACCTATGAGACAATACACCAAAGTACAAGGGTTTAACAAAAAATTATTGAGGACCCCCCAAAGACCTTTTTCACGAAAGTCATATCTATCAATGTTTACTGTATGAGAAATTAAAACATCCTAGTATCATTATGAAAATAGTTCCAACCTCACAGATCTCCTGAAAGGGCCTCAGGGAACCCCAGGTATCGCCAGACCACACTTTGAGAATGATTGCTTTAGGGTCAGCTTTCCTGCAGTAAATGGAATAGAGAAGTGATGAGAAGTCATTCTAAATCAAGCAAATAAAAATCAGTTGGAGATACAGGCCAGGAGTCCAAAAAGAAGAAAGGTCAGCAGTAAAGATACAGATTTGGGAGTCATTAGCATACATTTGAAACCATGGGAATGAATGAGAACACCCAGGGAGAGGCTGTAGAGAAAAGAATGAGGAAAAGGCTAAGTACAGATTTCTGGAGAAGACCTTTATTAAGTGGCTGAAACAAGAGGGGAAACCAATGAAAGAGGGAGAAAAGAATTGACAGAGAAGGCAGAAAAAGAAAGATGAGAGTATGCTCAGGGAAAAGAGAATAGGAAAAGGTGGTCAACTATGTCAGTAGCTGCACCAATCAAGCTTTTATAAGAACTGAGAAAAAATCCCCTAGATTAGGAGGTCACTAGTAATCTAGGAACTATTTCACTTTAGTAGAGGGTATAGGAGATTTAGTGCAAGCCTTTGGGGAAACTATGGGTAAGGAGGAAATAAAAACATGAGGGACAGACAATCTGTTCAGTATTTTAGTAGTAACAGGGAGAAGAAAGATAGCATGGTAGTCTGATGGGGTAAAAGAGTACAAGAATGGCATTTTTAAAGGATTGGCAAGAGATGGCATACCTATAAACAGATGGCAAGGAAGACATTGAAAATGCATGAAAAAGGGAGATAATGACTACAAAGAACAAGAAGGGAAGAAAACAAGGAAACATATGGAAGACTAGTCCTCTATGGGCTCTATTCCTGACAAGAATTTCTATATCATGCCACAGCAGCCTCCTTGCTATAGAAGTTGACTCAACCCCTGGACTTCAGAAAATGGAAGCATAAATCTACCCTGAGACCTCTGGCTAAAATTGGCTGGTTCTTTCCAGAACCTGCATTTTAAGGAAAGCACTGAGGCTAGCCATGTCTTCATTCTCCTCTGGGCTCCAAACTTCACTTTCTCTACCAAGTCCCTACACAAAGAACATACATACATACACACACACACATACACATACACACACACACACACACACACACTTTGCTCCATTAAAATTTCTCCTTGAGAGTAAGGACCATCTTTATTTCTGCTTATATTTATAGTCCTCACTTAGCACAGTGCCTGGTATATAGTAAACACTTAATCAATGCTTATTGACTTCAATTGACTTAAGGAACAGTAGGTATATGTCATCTTTAGTGATTGGAAGGAAAGAAAAGGGGAGGGTGTGATGATGCCAAGAAGGTTTGATGAATGGATGGAGGGTGCTAAGGAAATTCACATATGTTCTGAATGGCCTCCATAAAGCAGGAGGCTGGAGCATTTGCTGTTAAGTACCAGGTGCAGAAAAGACAATTAGGTGGCTCAGTAGATAAAGCACTGGGCAAGGAGTCAGGAGGACCTGACTATCAAATCCAGCCTCAGACACTCACTAGCTGTGGGACCTGAGTAAGTCACTTCACTGCTGTTTGCCTTAGTCCCCTGGAGAAGGAAATGGCAAACCGCTCCAGTATGCTTGTCAAGAAAACCCCACGGCCAGTGCCGATGTACTATGTATAGTAAATAGGGTCATAAAGAGTCAGATGCTACTGAACAACACTGGGTTAAAGATGAAGTTGGAAATGAGAGGAAAGAAGGAACTCAGAAGACACTATAGCAGACACTCTGAGATAAGGTGTAAACAAAGGTACAGGGAAAAGAACCATGGAGCCTTGCTGATAAAGGTCATGGCAAAAAAAAAGCAGGAATGGAAAGGAAAATGAGCATATGTATTAGCTTTGAAAGATAAGAGGAAATGGCTCTTTTCTTCACTATTAAATTGCTTCTAGGATTTTTAGGGCTCTGAAGGACAAGTAATATTATTCCTACTTTCAGATAAGGAAACTGAGACTCAGAAAAGTTAAGTCCATCAGGTTGTGCAGGGGTGAAATACTTTACCATGATGATTGTTTAAGTTCCACTTCTACAACGGTACTTAATGACACTTTGTCATTATTTCAGTGAAAAGTCAGAATCTACATATTTTATCAAATCCCATATCTTCGCATCATCAGATCTCATGGCTTCATTATAATCTTCCTATGTATTTAAATATATTAAATAAATAAACAATATTTATATCATATTTATAGGTTATTTGCCCTACCAGGCTGTAAAAAGCTCCATGAGAGAGTCTTATTTGTCTTTTTATCTTCCCTTGCACCTAACACTGTATCCTACTGTGTGTTCTACACAGAGTTGATACTTTATAAATATTTTAAAGTTGATTAAAAATATCATTGAACCAAATATTCCCTCTTTATGTCTATAAGCCATTATGCCTGGAACTTTACACATACAGAAGGGTCAAAATCTATTTCATTCCTAAATATTCGGTGTGATGCTGCTGTTGTTTCCATGCCTCATAATGACTTGAATGGCAATTGTTACAAGGATTTTTTTTTGCCTTTCTTTCTTTTTAAAGACTACAGAGCCTAGGGCACTTCTCATACATCAGCTCCTATGGGTAGGTAAGGGGCAGCTGAGTCACTGGCTTTCTGTAAACGCCAACTCACAGCAGGACCCAGAAAAAATCAATACATCTTTCTTTAAGTTACCCAAAGTGCTGAGGATACAGTATATACTCAAAAGGTCTTTAAACAACACTACAGCAGATACAACTTACCAGTGGTATCACATATCATTAGAAAATGTGGATTTATCTCCCAAATAACTTCATAGCTGTACGACTGGAAAGGAAAGTGCTTTGTAAACCTAGAAGGGTTATATAAATGTGAGATATTATGACTGCCACTATTATTATTATTTTACAGAGCTGTCGATATTGCACACAGATTCAGAAATGTTGTTCTCCTTACATCTAGGAAGAAATGAGGGCAGTAGTAAGAAGGATAACTGCTCTAACAGAGACGGATTTTGAAGACATGGCAATTTCATAGGAGCATATCAGAACTGGAAGGGACTTTAGAACAGAAAATATAAGATGGGAAAAGTGGAAGAGACCTATGAGGTCCCTTGTTTGACAAGTGAAGAAACGAAACAGAAGCTTTCCCCACCCCCTCCAAAAAATATATGACTGGTTCAAGGTCACAGAGCTAGTAAAGGTAAGACAAGAACTTAAACCAAGTCTGCCAGGAGTCCGATGTTCTTAGGACTTTTTTTCTGTACTGCTAACCATAAGATGAGAGACTAAGAAAGACCAAAAATTTAAAGCAGGCTTTCTTAACCTTTTAGTTTGTTTCATGAACCCCTTCTCTGAATAATATATTCAAATATATAAACTGAAATACATAGAATTACAAAGGGAAACAGTTTTACTGAAATTCAGTTATCAAAATATTAATATTATTAACTAATATAAATATTACTGATTTCAAAATATATTTTTAAAATTTCATGGACTCAAGGTCTAGATTTGGTCTAGACTCACAGGGACCAACAAACTACAGCCCAAGGTTCAAATCCAACTCGCTGTCTGTTTTTGTACAGTTCACATGCTAAGAATACTTGGATACTTGTCTGCCATGCTGGGCACACACAAGAACTCTATCCCTGACCCTCATACCTGAAACACAGAGAGTGTCACATCAACTTTGTAGACAGACGGTTCTTCTTAAATATAGTTCAGTAAGCCAGATTTGGCCCACAGGCTCTAGTTTGTTGATCCACGGTCTGGAGTTGTATTTGTACTAACTGAACTAACCATGTTCATTTAGTCTCTCTAGGTGAATAGTTTCCCAGCTTTACAGATGAGGTGCCTCGGGCTTAGGGAGTTGAAATGGCTTGTCCATGGTCATACAGGTGATAAGAGGGAGAGCCACAACAGAGCCCTGGTCTCCTGACTCCTCTTTCAAGGGCTCTTTCTGCTATCCTGGGTCATGCAATATCACTGTGACTTCAGTAGCTGAAAATCATGCTAGCCATAACATCTCCATAGGCGGTAACTCACCTCCACCTAGAATGCTTAAAAGGACAAACCCTCTTCTTATACTATAATTAAGAAAATGTAAACTGAAGCATTAAAGAGCGAGATCCTTTTGGAATAGCACAGGGGCCAACATTATAAGGTCCCCTGCAGGGCAAATATAGCCAAAGAAGAAATTAATGGAAAGAAACTGCATCTTTTCTACTGAAAAGATTTCAGATAGTCACACTCTTTCTCTAGTGGGTTATCTTCCAGTCAGGTTGGCTATTCTCTGAAGAGATCCTGTGTGAGGAACCTAGCTTATTTGTCATTCAAAATATCGTGTTCTCTTAACACTTCTTGAAGAGTCTCTCCCACCCCAACCCCAAGAAGCTGGTTGCTAGGCAGCGGCTAAGGAAAATAAGTACACTTGCCTGCCCACTCCCCTTCCACCATGTTGGGCACATACAAGAACTCTACCCCTGGCCCACACACCTGAAACACAGGGAGTTAGTCTCTCACATCATGCTTGTAGGCAGATGGTTATTAATAAGCACCATCATCCTTTGAAATGTAAAGATTTCTAAGGCACTCATGCACTCCAATTGTGATCACTTGGGAAAAGTTAAAAAGAAGCCTTCGCCTCCCTCTGAATCCCCAAGCCTTAAAAGAAGACTAGTCCTTGAACAATTAAAAGGCAGCAAAATTATTTATTTTTCTTTTATAAAGAGAAGAGGAGAGAGTGTTGAGTATTGTTTTCATAAAATAAAATTAGATAAAACATGTTAAAGGAAGAAATCAGTAGAGGTGCGGTATGGTATGCAAGATTGGATAAATGATTAACATTCTATGTTCTCGGGTCTCTTGCGGGGCTTGGCCCTCTCTGTCCAGAGGTTCATACCAGCTCTAACATTCGATGTTCTAAGGGATCTTCCAGGTTTGACATTCTGTGGCTATGATTCTAAGCTGCCTTCTGGATATTTTGAACACTGAAGAAGACAGGAGTTCCCTGAAGACAGAGAGAAAATAACAAAAACAATTGGAGGATTGCTATTTCATCTAAGGCCATGAACTTCAATGGCAAAGAGCCATGGGAAGCAGATGATTCCTCTTCTACCCAGCATTCGTGAGTCTGATAAGGGATGAGTTATCAAGGGAAGGCCAGGTTTCTGTAACTGCCAGGAGATGGAAAGAGTGTCAAAGAAAGGGCTTAAGGATGAAAAGAATTTTGTGAGGATTCCAGAGAGCATAAGCACAGCAGATATGGATTAGGTAGGACTGAACTGCTCCAGGATGAAAATTTGGGATGACATAGCAGAGGAAAGGCAGATGGTAGTTCTGAATCTCAGGATTTAGAGCATGAGGAAGTAGAAATTTACTCATCTTTATACAAGGGTTGCCCCAATTTAGGGAGATGTTTGTTCCCAAGGTTCTGATTTGAATGCTGAGATGAAAGAGGCTAGCCTGTGGTACACAAAACCCATTTCAAGTGATTATAACTAATTCAGGAAAGGGTAAAACCCACTTCAGGCTACTTTAAAAGGGGAGGAGAAAAGCCCACTTCAAGTAACTAGAATGCGAAAGGAGGGGAAAGTCCACTTCAGATGACTCTAATAGGAGAGGTTTATGGCAGAAGGGTCCTGGAGGCTGAAGGAGGCTCTAATGATTGCTTCTCCCAGGAAGAACTCCATTATCTTATTTGAAGATCCAATGATATAATGGACATAAAAGTGTTTTCAAAAGTGTTAAGTGCTACAAAAATGTATCGTTATCATCATCAGGAAAGGTATCGAAAACAAAACAGAAAATATTATCAGCTTCTCCTGCCATGTACCCAGAATTCTGTATGAATTTCTGTTTCCCACACTTCAAGAAAGACAGAATTGAATTGCATAATCAAAAGACGGCAGGAGCTTCTTTGCACAGATAGGATAAAATTTAAAAAGAAAAAACTGAAACCTGTCAGAATGAAAAGATAAAAGCTGAGAGAGGACTGAATCTCAAGGACAGCATGGGCAGGATGAACACACACTGGTGGCAGTCACAATGACCACATGAAGCAAAGCATTCTAGATTGTGGATACAGAAGAGGAGACAAAAGGACAGGTCTAAGCATGGACCAGATTGATAATGGAGGAAGAGCCAAGGGTATGGCAAGTCCAACATAGGGGCCGGGAGAGGTAGACTCAAAAACAGATGATAAGTGCAAAGCCATGAATCAGAATCAGGAAGGCGAGTCAGAATCCCCATACATAGTGAGTCCATATGGGCCAACAGAAACTCAGAGACAAGACCCAGAGGCTAGAAGGTGTGAAAACCAAAGAAAACAGTAAGATCAAAAGCCATAGACTTTTTTTCAACTGTGAATGACAACAATTGTCAGTAATGCAAGGATCTAAGGAACCAGGACAACTCCAAGGCACGCATGATGAAAAAGGCCATCTACTACCATAGAAGAAACATGATGGAATCTGCATGCATATTTGAAGCAAGTCATTCTTCATTTTATTTCCCCCATGAATTTTTCTCCAGTATAAGTAATATGTCTTTTTTCACAACATCATGAACATGGAAATATGAATTGCATTGCATGACAACACATATATACATTCTATATCATATTACCTGCTGTCTTGAGGAGGGAAAGGTGGGGTGAGAAAACATGGATCACAAAATGTCAGAAAATGATTATGAAAAATTGTATTGATATGTAATTGCAAGAAAAAACTTTCTTAATTTTTTAAAGCCATAGGCTCACGGAGGCAGCTGGTGGTGCAATGGATAGGGTGCTGGGCTTGCAGTCAAGAAGACATGAGTTCAAATCTGGGTCAGACACTTCGAATGTGAGCCTGATTGAGTTACTGTTTGCCTCAGTTTCCTCAATTGCAAAATAAGAGTAATAGCATCTACCTTACAGAAATATTATAAAGATCAAAATAGATCTTTGTAAAAAGTGCTTGGCATATAGTAAGGGCTATGTAAATATTTCTTTCTTTCCCCTAGAATGAGAGCCAGAAAAAAGACCTCAGAGGTCACTTAATCCAAAGCCATTATCTTACCATTGAGGAAACTGAGTCCTAGAGATACATAGTGACTTGTTCAGAGTCACATGGCAAGCAAGATTTGAACACAAGTTGTTTGACTCCAGACCCATGAATTGATGTTGACTGCATCCCACTACCTCCACAATATCAGGAGCCTGGGTCTTCAGGAGCTAGAAGAACCAGGTGAAAGAGGAGCGAGTACAAGACACCAAGAGGGACCTCGATAAAGTATGACAGCTCAGCCATGCTGCACACCCTGATAAGATCAGGAGTGAAAAAAGCAAGAAAAGACCTTAGGATCATCTCATTCAGTCCTCCTCATTTTACAAAGGAGCAAACTGGGAAGAGGAAAGAGGGACTTGCCCAACATCACAGGTAACAGATCCAGGAATTAAAAACTTGGGTTTTCTGATGCTCTTTTCAACACACCACACAAGTCCTGTAAAAGCAGCAATCAGTCCCAACACCTGGAACACTGGGCCCTGCAGGTGCAAACAGGGAATTGGGAACATCTGGCTGGAAAGCAGGCTATGTATGGACAGGGAAAGACAAAAGATTTTGCCAGAGATGTTGGATTTTTTTTCTCTAACTTATGTGACACCAGAACCTATAATTCTCTTTAAGCTTTAAAAAATACAGGCTTAAAACAAATAAAATTGAAGGTACTGGGAAAGGAAGCTATCCTAGGAATCAAGAAAACTTCAGTTTAAGTCCCAGTTCAGACAAATACTATCTGTTTGACTCTGGACAAGTCATTTAACCTTTCTCTTTTTTTTAACCCTTAACTTCTGTGTATTGGCTCCTAGGTGGAAGAGTGGTAAGGGTGGAAAATGGGGGGTCAAGTGACTTGCCCAAGGTCACACAGCTGGAAATTGTCTGAGGCTGGATTTGAACCTAAGACCTCCTGTCCCTAGGCCTGACTCTCAATCCACTGAGCTACCCAGCTGCCCCTCATTTAACCTTTCAATGTCCTAGGCAACAGCCTAGGAGTTTAGAGCAGTGATTCCCAAAGTGGGCACCACCGCCCCCTGGTGGGTGCTGCAGCGATCCAGAGGCGAGGTGATGGCCACAGGTGCATTTATCTTTCCTATTAATTAATATTAAATTTTTTTTAATTAATTTCCAGGGGGCTAAGTAATATTTTTTCTGGAAAGGGGGTGGTAGGACAAAAAAGTTTGTTAACCACTGGTATAGAGTTATAGAAAAGCTAGTGATTTGCACTGATGGAAGAAGAAATGTATTTCAGGAATGGCACAGAGTTGGGGGAAGGCCCCTGAATTTGTTGTTTGTTTTTTTTTTTTAAACCCTTGTACTTCGGTGTATTGTCTCATAGGTGGAAGATTGGTAAGGGTGGGCAATGGGGGTCAAGTGACTTGCCCAGGGTCACACAGCTGGGAAGTGGCTGAGGCCGGGTTTGAACCTAGGACCTCCTGTCTCTAGGCCTGACTCTCACTCCACTGAGCTACCCAGCTGCCCAAGGCCCCTGAATTTGTACAAAAGCAGAGAGAGTGGGAATGGAATAATGAGTTCAGAGAATAACTGGTAGTCCAGTATGGCTAGAATGCACAAAATGTAAAGGGGAGTTATATGGAATATCTGGAGAAAAGAGAAAAAAAAAGAAGGCATACTGTTGAAGGTTTCAAATGACTGGCTAAGGGGGCAGCTATGTGGCACAGTGGTTAGAGAGCCAGACCTGAAGTTAGGAGAACCTGGGTTCAAATCTGAACTCAGACACTTTCTAGCTGTGTGACTCTGGGCAAGTCATTTAACCCCATTTTGCCTAATCCTTGCCCTTCTGTTTTAGAATTGTTACTAAGACAGAATGTGTTCTAAATAAATAATATATTACTGGCTATCAATTTTTTTCATTCTAGAGGAAATCCGAAGTCCTATGACCTATGAAGGTGACATGTGAAATAGAAGAAAGCCTGAAAGTGGAAGAACCAATTTGGGAGTAAATCATTCAGGCAAGGATTGACAGGAGGGTGAATTAAAGTCGAAGCTATGTGAAAGAAAAGGATAAACATGTAAACTTTTATGCCAGTAGAGGCACCAAGACTTGGCGACTGATGGGAGAGGGAAGTCAAACATGACTCCCAAGGTGGTAAACCTCAGGATGAATGAAAGGATCATAGTTTTAGAGCAAGAAGGAACCTAAGAAATCATCAAATCTAATTCTCTCTCATTTTGTTGATTAGGAAATGGAGATCTAGCTGGTATTGCCCTCAACAGAAAGAGAGAAGTGTGGAGAGTGGGTATGTTGGGAGTAGAAATAGTAAATTCCATTTTGAATCATAGAGTTTGAAATAATAATGGGAAATCCAGTTGGAGTCAATTGACAATGTGGAACTGATTTCACAATAGAGATTAAGGCTAGGTAAATAGGTTTAAGTCATCTGTTTAGAAATAATATGATGAAACTTGGGCCCATGACAGCTGATAAACTCTCCAAGGGAGAGATTATACAGACAGAAAGAAGAGACACTAAAAAAGAGACTTGGAATATGCCCATACTTAATGGCCTGAGAGAAATGATAATCCAGCAAAGGAGACCAAGAGACAGTAAAGGTAGGAAAACCAAGGGAGATCGGTGTCGTAAAAGCCGAGGGAGGACAATGAAACAAGGAGGAAGGAGTGGTTGACAGTGTCAAAACTTTCAGAAAGGCCGAGTAACATGAGAGATTCTAAATCAATCAAGAAGTATTTAGTAAGCAGTATGTGCCAAACACTGAAGAATAGTCCACGGAAATTAGCAGTAAAGATACCATCAGCAATCTTGGAGAGGGCAGTTATCAGTACCGTTGGAGTCAGAAAACTGTGTGAAGGATTGAGAAGTGAGAGAGATATGAGGAAGCTGAGGTAATGAGGGTAATGACTGACATATTTTTAAGAATTTGGCTATGAAAAAGAAAAGATAGGAAACAGTTTAAGGAGATGGCAGGGTCAAAGAAAGAGGAATTTGGGGCAAGAGCATTATTTTTATTTTTTTAAGATGGAGAAAATTACATCCTTAAATGTTTGTGAGGGGAAAGGAATAAGTCAGTAGGGACAGAAATATTAAAAATGAAAGAATGACTAAGAACAAGATCCCAAAGAAAAGAGGAGAGATTAGGGCACAAAAAGAGGGCTTAGTCTTTACAAGAAAAGTCACTCTTCCTTGGAGGCTGGAGAAAAAGAAAAGATTGGTGATAGCATAGGATACTGGTAAGACCACTGGACTTCCAAGTCAGGAGGGCCTGAGTTTGAATCCTGCATCAGTCATTTACTACACTATATAACTTTGGGCAAGTCACTTAGCCTCTGTTTACCTCAGTTTCCTCATATGTCAAATGAAGAAAATAATAGCACCTAACTCCCAGGATTGTTGTGAGAAGCAATTAAGATAACAAGTATAAAATGCTTTGCAAATCGTAAAGAAATATATAAATGTTAGCTAGTAGATGATAAGATTTAGACTCAAAGGTAATATCAGTTTATAGATTGGTCCAGAGAAAAGAAGTGAGTTGCCCAAAGTCACACAGCTAAGAAGCAGAAAAGCTAAGATTCAAATTCATTCCTAAATGCATTTCTATAAAATACTAACTATGCTATATTATGTTTATGTAAGTATACATATATACATACATATATATATATACATATATATATATATATATATATAAAAGGCATCATGACATACTGAACAGAGATCTGGCCCTCTTAGAACATATTCTAGATGTGCCATTCAACCTCTGGTAGGCCACTTAACAGCTAAGTGCCCTTAGGTAACTGTAAGTTCCAAAGCAGATGATGCCTTAACATGATGGAAGAAGTTTCTTACCAGAGACTCTTATACTGATGAAATCATATGTATGGTGATAAATTAGTGTATATATGTGTAAATATTAACATATATATGCATACACATAGATGTAAGTATATAAAAAATACACACATTATGAAGAGGGTCTGTTCAAATATAATAAGAAACACAGGACACCAAAACAACTACAGCTCCATAGAGAAAAAATATTTTGGCAGTTTGAAATTACAATCATGTTGCATTTTATAAACATCCTGGGAGTTTCTTGTTAAATTACTTGGTAAATAACTGTTCCTTAAGTCACCAGTTGCTGGATTTTTCCCCCTATGCCTTTAGGATAATGCTTATTACAGCGAAATTGATTTGGAGGAATTCAATACTGTGGGCAAATAGAAACATGGTGGTCTGTGCTCACATGGAGCCAGTAACGAAGACCATGCCTATTTCTAAAACATACTGATTGAATAATCTCCTAGAGACAGAATGGAGAGGTTTTTGAGATGGAAAAGACACAAGTCATAGTGGATGGGCTTTTTTTTCAGGAAGGTAGGAAATAAAATCCTCTGCTGGGAAGGAATGGGGAAGGAAAGTGTAGAGGAAAAGATGAGAAGATTTAGAATAGTTTCTGTGGAGAAGGTGCTAGTGAATCGGGGGTGGGGGGAAAGAAATACAAAACACAAGTGAGGGTCAAGTTGAGATTATATAGCATAAATTTGTAGTGGACCACGTCAGCACAGTTGTGTAACTTTCTCCAGTAGCAGTCAACAGGGCAAGAGTAGAAACAGAGAAATAAATGATGGGGAGAGTACCCTAAGAGTTGGAATTTGGCAAAGCATGAACAAGAAGAGAACAAAGGAAAAGTGATTCAAGGGTAGAAGCCTGTGTCAAAGTAAACTGACCATTCAATTTAACTTGACCAGAGTCAATACTAGGAAAGGAAGAGAAGAGAAAGCATTATTTCTAGAATGGAAGTAAAAGAAAGAGTGGGAGAACTGAAGGTCATGGTGAAGTGAAGTATAGATTTAGGAGGAGTGAGACCAAAGGAGAGATAAAAGAGTAGGGATTTAGGATCTCACAGGGGAATTTCAGAAAACAATATCATGGTGACAGCAGCTCTAAGGATACCCATCAATTGGGGAATGGCTGAACAAGTTTTGGCATATAATTTTGATGGAATACTATTGTACTTTAAGAAATGATGAGTAGAATGGTTTCAGAAAAGCCTGGAAGACTTATATGAACTGATACAAAGTAAATTGAGCAGAACCAAAAGAACATTGTTCACAGTAACAGTAATATCATAACAAGGATCAACTGTGAAAAACTCAGCTAATCTAATCAATACAAAGATCCAAAGGACTCAGGATGAAAAAATGCAATCCACCTCCAAAAAGAGAACTGACGAATTCTGAGTGCTGAAATTCTAGGCCAGTGGTTCCCAAACTTTTTTGGCCTACCGCCTCCTTTCCAGAAAAAATATTACTTAGCACCCCCTAGAAATTAAGAAACTATTTATTGAACTCAGAATAGAATGTAATACAAAAAAAGTGTGGCTATCACCACGCCTCTGGATCACTGCAGCACCCACCAGGGGGCGGTAGTGCCCACTTTGGGAATCATTGTTCTAGGCTATTGAAGGCAGCAGTAGCCTAGGATCTAGATCAGTGGTTCCCAAACTTTTTTGGCCTACCGCCCCCTTTCCAGAAAAAATATAACTTAGCACCCCCTGTCACATACTATCACTGCCCCCTTACAGTTATTCACCGCCCCCAAATGCACCTGTGGCCATCACCCTCCCCCTGGATCACTGCAGCACCCACTAGGGGGTGGTGGTGCCCACTTTGGGAATCACTGATCTAGATATTTGAATTATTGTCACCCATACAATTAATTTTAGATGTGACTCAGGAATAAGTGAGTATATAGATAATTATGTGACTAAATAAGATACCTTAGAGAGAAAAATAAGATACTTTAGAGAGAAATTTTAGAACTTGTAAGACAGAGAAAATATATCTTGAAAATGCTTAGGCATTTAAAGAGGGGCAAAAATAAATTCATTAGTAAGGAATTAACAACAAGTTAGTAAGGGTAAAGTAGGAAATTACTTATTAAGTATCAGCATCATGAAAAGTAAATGGATTTTTATTCAAAATATGCCTTCATGCCATTATTAGTGAATAATAAGATGGCTGGATAGATTGACAGACAGACACAGATGGCTTGCTTTAAGTTATCACTTATGTTCTTTGGTATCATTTCAGAATCCCAATAAAGAATCATGGAACCATAGCTACCAGTGCTAGAAGGCCATAGGGCACAGAGTATCAGACTGAAAAGAAACTTCTTACCTCTTCATTTGATGCACAATGAAGCTAAGGAGATGAGAAGGGAAGAGAGTTGTCCAAAGTCACATGACTTAAAATGAAAATTATCCTAACTAGTGATATAAAAACCCACAAAACAGTTTTATTTTTTATTTATTCATTCAACAAATATTTTTATGAAACCTATCAATAAGTATTAAGTGTCTACTATGTTCCAGGCAGATAGCTAGATGTCTAAATGGATAGAGCACTGGGCCTGGAATCAGGAAGATCTGAGTTTAAAATCCTGTCTCAGGCAATTACTATGTGACCCTGGGCAAGTCACTTAACCATATTTGTCTCAGTTTCCCCATCTGTAAAGTGAACTGGAGAAGGAAATTACAAACTATTCCAGTATCTTTGCCAAGAAAACCCCAAATAGGGTTGTAAAAAAATCAATACATGACTGATACGACTGAACAGCATGTTTCAGGCACTGAATTAGCTGTTGAGAAAACAAAAAACAAACAACCCTTATAAATGGAACTTACTAGGGGCAGCTGGGTAGCTCAGTGGATTGAGAGTCAGGCCTAGAGATGGGAGATCCTAGGTTCATATCCGGCTTCAGACACTTCCCAGCTGTGTTACTGTGGGCAAATCACTTAACCCCCATTGCCTACCCCTTCCTACTCTTCTGCCTTAGAACTAATACCCAGTCTTGATTCCAAGATGGAAGGTAAGGATTTTAAAAATAAAAAATAGGGGCAGCTGGGTAGCTCAGTGGAGTGAGAGTCAGGCCTAGAGACAGGAGGTCCTAAGTTCAAACCTGGCCTCAGCCACTTCCCAGCTGTGTGACCCTGGGCAAGTCACTTGACCCCCATTGCCCACCCTTACCAATCTTCCACCTATGAGACAATACACCGAAGTACAAGGGTTTAAAAAAAATTAAAAAAAAAATAAATGGAGCTTACCATCTAATACTGTTGGTAATAAATATATAAATATATAAATATATACAGAATAAATATAAAGGGAAGAAATACAAATATGTAGAAAATAGATAAATCCAAAGTAGTTTGAGAAGGATGCTGTGAATTGGAGGGATAAGGAAAGGCCTTATGCAGAAGGTGATGCTAAAGCTACATCTTGAAGAGACATGACATGACATTGAAGTATACAGACATGAAGATAAGACTTGGAAAGTCACATCTGAAGGACAGAAGGAAGACCAATCTGGCTGGGTCACAGAGTAAAGATGGGGAGTAATATCCAGTGAGGCTAGGAAGATAGAATGGGACCTGGCTATCTAGAGTTTTAAAAACTAAACAGAGAAGTTTATAAATTAAAGGCAATAGAAAGCCACTGAAGTTGGTTGACAGAGGAACCATATGGTTAAAGCTGTGCTTAAGAAAAATTAATTTGACATCAGTGTTTAAGTTGGACTAAAGGAAGAGACTGGAAATAGGGGAACCAATTAGGAGGATGGAACAATAGTCTAGACCAGTGATGGGCAAACTACAGCCAGCGGGCCAGATGCGGACCCCTGAAATGTTCTATCCGGCCACTGGACATTATTGCTAAACTGATGAATAAAATGAGTAGGATACAATCCAATGAAACTTAGAAAGAGTTGCCTTAGAAACAGTCTGACAAATGAACATTTCCTTTCCTTTGGCCCCCTCTTTAAAAAGTTTGCCCATCATTGGACAAGTCTGAACTAAGGTGATAACTATGTGAGTGGCAAAAAGAGCTTAGACAGGAGAGATATGAAAGGAGAAATATCCTATTGGATATGAGAGGTCAAAGGAGTGAAGGGCTGAGGTTAATGCTGAGTTTACAAACCTGGAAGGATGAAGTTGCTTAGGACAGAAATGGTTGATAGTTGTCCTCCATGCTCCAAGAAGACCAAAATGACGTCCCTGGTGATGTCTTTTGACTCATGCATGAACTGGATTTAGGTAAGGTAGTGTTGCTCAAAGTCATCAGCCTCATTCTCTTCCAGAGCCATTGAAGTCCATTGGCAAAACAAAAGTCAGGACAACTGGTGACGGCTTGGGATACAATGGATGACCTTGGCATCTTCAGTGTCTAACCAAGTTCTAAGTAATGAAATTCCCAAAATGCTTGGAGGATCTTGTTATGCCACAGAAACCAAAGAAATAAGTCAGTCTTTTTTACCAAAGGAGTGGGTGGAATAAATCCAAAAGATATATTATCTATTGCACAAAGGTGAAATTTTGAAAACTTTCTAAGGCATAAACCAAAGAATCCTTTTATTCATTTAAATCATCTCTCCTACTTATATTTAAATGCATTATTCATTTAGGGGAAAAACACCAGCAGTACCATGATGTCTGGGTAATAAGAAAACACCATTGAGTACAATCATATCACAAGATATGGAACTTTAAGTGTTTCCATGAACAATATCACAGTCTCAAAAATGAGTCCATTACAGTAGAAAAATTAGAGGATAAACATGTCTTTGGCATTCCAAATGCATCTGAGCCAGACTAGTAACACCTATGATGATCAAGAAAATGCAAGAGATTGAGCCTAAACCTCCCCATGGCTCTCCTAAAACAATCCATCTGTTTGGATTTACCTGGAGAAACCTAAATCTTTCCCAAGACCTGCTAATGTTACAAGAGAGCAAATTCTGAAATCCAGTTCTAGTTTTCTCTAGAGAGCTATTTTAAAACTGCTTCAGGTTCTGAAATCACCCATTCAAACATATTCTTGAAATACAGGACTGTCTTAAAATGAGAAACATATTGTAACTTTCTCTTCAATGGCTTTTAGTGCTAATGTAACTATTTTAAAAATCCATGCTTCTTATACTGGAGGTTATCACAGAATTATATTATTTTGGAATCTTATATGTTTTTCAAGTCCAATATCTCCATTTTTTTAAAGAAGGAAGTGACTTTACGAAGGTCATTCAAGTTGGTAAAGGCAGAGCAAAAACTAGAACTCATGTCTCCTATATCCAGTCCGGTGTTCCTTCCACTACACCAAGACAATATTTTATAGAATAAGTTATGTTAGTGCTAATTAACCATGACTGTTTGGGATTAATGAGATCAGTAAGAAATTCCTCACTTGCTTGACTTTAAATGAAAAACGGCTTCTCTTTATTTTTCTGCCACCATGTTGCTCCTGATGACATCAAGGGTTTTGGGGTTGTAAAAATGTCTGAAGAATATCTCTTCATTCTGCTGCTATTTGTAAAATCCCCACGTAAAAGTAAGAAAACATATTAGAGCAGTGAAATAAAAATAACATACATAAACCACAACTCTGGCAAGGGGAGAGATGTCACTGTACCTGCCACTTTCTGGAATGATTTTAAAGTGTTTAAACAGGGCTCTGTCCTCAGTCCTGTACTATTCAGCATTTTTACCAATGACTTGAATGTTTATCAGATTTGTGGATGACAAAATACTGGAATGGCTAGCTAATGCATCAGATAGAACTGATCCAACAACAACAACAACAACAAAAACACCTAAACAATTCTGAATGATGAGTTGCAACTAAGAAGAAGAAATTCATAAGATGATAGAGTAGAGGTAGAAAGGACCTTTCGGGCCATTGAATCAAACCCCCTCACTTCACTACTAGCGTAAGCTACATTTTCAGCATATTTTACACTGCTGACCCAAGTTAGATTCCATATGGGCTACCGTATACTGTTTTGGGTGCTACATTTTACAAAAGACACCCACTGGTTGGAACCCACATTCAGTTTCTTATTCCATGCATGGCTGTCAAATCATGTCTGTCCCTTCCTGTACTTATGAAGTTGTTTTTTTGTTTTGTTTTGTTTTTTTACACAGGTGTGGATTGTTGTATTTAACCCAACTAAGAGACAGCATGGCGTAGTGGAGAGGGCACTGGACTTGGTATCAAAAAGACTTGGGTTCAGTTCTTGCCTGACATTAGCCATGGGATCCTGGGAAATCACTAAACATCATTATACCTCAATTTCCTTACATGAAAAATGAAGGGGTGGGACTGGATGATATCTGACCTCTATATTCTATGATTCCAGGACCACAAAATTTAGCACTAGATAGACCTCAAAAATCATCTAGCCCAATTCTTTCATGTTAGAGATGAGAAAACTAAGTCCTATGATGCCAAAAATTATACGATATGGAAGGGGCCTTAGAGAGAATTTAATCCAACCTTCTCATTGTATGTTACCCCAGTCCCAAAGCCCAGTGGTATTGGGGTTACGTGTAGAAGGAGAGAAATGATTTGCTCAAGTCTATTAGCAGAGCTGGAATTAGAATCTAGGATGGTCAATTGGCAGTCCCAAGTTTGTTTTTTCCCCACCACATCATATTGCCTCTCTATGCACATAGAAGGGGGGACCTCTGGTGGCCATCTCCTTGAGTCAGGGAGGCACTGTAGGAGAATCCCAATCTTTCTACCACACAACTTAAGACATAAAGGGCCCATAAACTATCACACTCCTCCCTCTTTACTTGAAGAGCTTGTGCTATGTCTGTCTGCTTCTCAAAAACAAGTCTTCTTAGGAACAATATGGGCAAAGAAAAAAACTCTGTGATACACACTAAGAATTCCTAAGAGAATCCCATGAACCACTGCTTTAAGATCAGAAGAATAAAAAGTCACATCCCTATAAGGCTTTAATATTTCCAAAGAGCTTTCTTCATAAATCTATGACCTAAGTAATGTAAGCATCATTGTCCCCTTTTTACAGATGAGAAGACTGAGGACCAGAGAGATTAGTAATAACTCACAATTTTGAAGCACTTTAAGGTTTTCCCCAAGCACAAGTAATATTGCTCCCATTTTACAGATGAGGAAAAGAGGCCCAGTGAGGCAAGGTGACTTGCCTCCAATCATGGAGCTAGTAAGTATCAGAGACAGAACTCAAAGCCATGATGCCTGACTCCCAAGTCTAACATTCTTTCCATTATAACACACTGGCTAGTTAGTCAGTGACGGCATCAAGATCCAAACCTCTAAAACTCCATGATTTTGTGAGAATTTTAGTGATTTGGGTGTTTCTGAAGCCAGCCTTCTCACAGCAAGTTGGATTTAAGTGTGAGCTAATGAGAGTGAAGATGACTGAGGAAAGGTCCAGCCTGTTTCTGAACCATCTATAATAATTTCCTATCATTTAGTAACAGAAGTTAAAGAAAAGCAATGAGACAAGCAGTTACAGTACAATTTGGAGAAAGGTTCAACAGGTTAGCTTTATTCACCATAGCCATTCCTTCCTTGTCTTTCACTTGTGCCCCTATCTCTTCCCAAAACCAAAAAGAAAATCCAACTTCTATAAACCAGAAGCAACAGGTCTGATAGCAGATCTAGGCTTTATCGTTTGTGTTTGTTTTCTTTTAATAGATCTTAATAAATAAGTCCTCGAGCTGTGTCAATCCAAGAAAGATTATTACATGGGATCATAACTTGGGTACTCCAAGGGATGGCCACCACAGCAAAGTTTCAACACGCAAACTGAATCAGATAAAGATGCAGGTTGGGGGGGGGGGGACAGTTGGGTGGCTCAGTGGATTGAGAGTCAGGCCCAGAAGGGAGGTCATGGGTTCAAATCTGGCCTCAGACACTTCCTAGCTGTGTGACCCTGGGCAAGTCACTTAACCCCCATTGTCTAGCCCTTACTGCTCTTCTGCCTTAGAACCAATACACAGTATTGATTCTAAGAGGGAAGGTAAGGGTTTAAAAAAATAAGATGCAGTTGGTAAATATTTATCAAAATAAATGAAATATAAAATACAACATAGATAATGCTCATTTGTGGTTTTCTAAGTCAAAATATGATCTCAGAGATCAATTTCTGTTTGAGTTTGATACCATTACTATAAGGACAACTAGTTCAATCTGCTCATTTTACTGATGAGGATACTGAAATTCAGAATAATGGCCTGTCCAAGATCACAGAGGTAGTATCAATGGTTGCTTTTGAACCCAGGGCAGTTTCTCTGTTGTTTTAATTTCTCTGTGTTATTATAGATGTTCTACATAATTCAGCAGTCTACCATCCCCTCAAACAGTATGAAGGGAGGAGAATATAATGGAAAGAACCCTGTCCCTAGACTCAAGAGACCTGAATTCCTGGCACAGTTCTGCCATTAACTAGAGGGGTAAGCTTGAGAAAGACACTGGCCCTCAGTGGGCTTCAGTTTTCTCCTCTATAAAATTAAAGGATTGAACTAAAAATGTCCCTTCTCATACTAGCATTATATAATGAAGTTTCTACGGTCCCTCTCTTCCAGTTCAATAATTTTCAGAAAAAAAAGCATGAAATTAACAACATAATAGAAAACAATGGGAGTGTGTGATCCTGAGAATAAAAATTGTAGGGCTGTTCCTCTGGTTATGAAGAAAAAAACTCCCCAGTTCCACAGAGATCAACCATTAACATGTCCCTGTTTTCCTTTTCCGGAATACAAAAACAAGAAACACTCCACAAAATTAACAGGTAATAGAAGTAAAACATAAAAACACAGAAAAGGGAAGGGGGGGGAACTCAACCTATAATTAGGTGGCTCTCTAATTAGGTAAATGGTGCTGTAAGATTCCAAAAAGGATAAGAGGTGCAAGCAAAGAAACCATTACATTTACTATAAATACCACAGCCTAATAGATTAGAGAACCAGACTGGAAATCATAAGCCACAATTTCTATTCCTGGTTTCCCCGCAGATTTCTTTTTCTCTCTGGGCCTCAGTTTCTTTGTCTGCCAAGACGGGGTTAATGCCTTTCTTTTCCCTTTCCTATTATTACCCACTACACCGAAATGGAGAATGGATGGATGGGAGGAGTTAATGGAAGATTCACTATCGGTTTCCCAGATTTGGGAATCCCTCTCTGAAAAGGCTCAACACCATTGACTCTCATGTCCAAAAGATCCAAGTATTTGGGATAAGGAAAGACTCTTCAAAGGAACTGCAGATTTGGAATGAACTGGGGGGGTGGGGGAAGTATATAGCATTCCTAAAGTGCCCCTTCATCAGAGACAGGCATATTAGGAGGTAATGTAGTGTGTAAGCCCATATTAGGTATAAAGGAGTCCCAGTTTCAGAGCTGTCAATCACCAATATACATCATCCATCTTCAGGGTTATATGTAAGGCATCATACTGGGCATCAAGGATACTATATGGTAAACAAAAATATTATAGGCCCTACCCTATTGGTGCAACAAGATTGCTATCCCCGCAATACCAAGGAGAAAAAGCTAAGCATCAGAACAAATCAAAAGAACTCTAATAGTATTCAGGTACAAGAGACCTTATATAGCTTCTACTTCCAGGAAGCCAGAAGTAACAATTTATCTTCTTCCTGTGGTCTAGACATGGAAAAAAGTAGGAAAACCTTGTCATGTGTAGCCCAACCTATCTTGAACAACTCCAAACCAGATTACAGGTCTTCTCTCATGCTTCTAAACTTGGTCCTCAGACCAGTATGTTCTCTGCAGCAACTTTTAGCAGGTATAACAATATTCTCACTTCCCTTTTCCTGGTTTCTGCAAAGTTACATGCATATAGAAAGATTTGGCCTTTGTTTATCTTTCTCCCAAGTGGTCATTTGCCACTTGGCTAAAGTTCCCTGGAGTGACTATAAAATACTCCTGAGACCAGAATTTCCCTACATACACATACACCCAACTTCCAAAATGCCAAGGATCCCTGTCCAAAGGTGCTTTGTCTTAAATTGCAGCTGGGGGAGCAGGAGAAAAAAAAAAAAAGAAAGGCAACCATCTCCCATACAGTAGAAAAATGAAATCATGTCAAAAAGAAACCAGCCATCTCCAGAACCAAATGGTAGTACATTCAAACACCCCCAGCTTCCAAGGGTCAGCCATCATGGCAGTTGCTTTTTTGGCTGATGTCCGGCTAATCATCCTAATGCCTTTGTAATGATCATCACATTCTGGAAGCCATGGCTTCCCATTGTAGTAAATACTGTTTTCCCCCCAGTTAAATTAGGGGTTTGCTGTTTTATGTTTTGATTGGAAGGGGATGTTTGAAGCCTCCTAAAATATTCCAATTAGTTCTCTCTGTTGAAACCGACACAAGACATTAACAGACACATTTGCTGTTTCAATTTAATGTACCAGAATGTTTGCACATGAATGTAACCCTCACAAGTTTTCAAACCGTGCATCATATTTTCAAAAGTGGAATAAATTGATCACGATTCAGACACATTTATCATAGATTTCTGAAGTTTGGTTGTATCTTAAAGGAAAAAATAACTTTCACAATTCATAATTTTAGCTGGGGTAAGTACCTGGCCAAATGCCTATTATAACACCAAAGAGACCTGTCAAGAAACAAATGCTTCTTATTCACTTATTGCTTCTTTAAAAGGATAGCATCCCCTTAGCTGACAAGCCTGTGTTTGTATTTGACAATTGTAATTAATTATAGAAATGTAACAGAATTGGAGCCAGCCAGTCAGATCTCCTGTTTACAGGGTGAGAAGAGAAGAACAAAGAAAAAGGCTATTTTCTTCATTGGTTTCTAGAAGATGTTCTTTTGAATGGTATCAGAAATAAGAAAGAAGGGATTATTAATTTGTTTTACCTGAACTTAACTTTCTCATCTCTTATCTATCTCTATCATTGGCTGATACCAAGAGAAAGTGATTTATATGGAGTCTCATAGATCACTGGGCTTTCATCTGATGGAAAGGAGCCATAGAAGGGCACAGGTGTACAACATAAAAGCTCATAGGTAGCATACTGCCATTCAGAAATTGGTGCACCCTAACACAAAATAAATATAGCGCCTGTTCTGCACAAGAGGACAAGAGGGGATGGCTCTGGGGGTTGAAAACATCCTGGATCTTTAACAACAGAAAGCCAGAACTACATAGTATTCTCAGTGGCATCTTTTCCATTTCCAATCGACCTAAAAACCTTGAGTTGTGCCTTCCCTTAACTCAGGTGCCTGTGTGTCTGAGGAAAATTTCAAAAGATCCCAATGGATCTAGAAGCCTTTCTGCTCTTCCAGTCTTTTTAAGCTCTATTCCACAATAAGGCTTTGTCATTAAACACTGAAAAAGGAAGGGAAAGCCAAGGGCAAGGGGGCCTCGGTTTCAGAGACACCTGCTGTCCACAGAGGCGCTAGGAGGTGGACAGGGGACTCTGGCTCCAGAGGCAATAGAGTCCCAGCCCTAGCCAAGCTGGCAGCTACAGCCCCAGGGGCACTGCCCGAGCTATTCACAGCCCTGACCCTTGGAGATTTAAAACCGAGATGCGAGTGGAGCTCTTCTCACCTCGCAGCAAAATTAAGCGATCTCTAATTCTCCAGAGGAGGAATGTGCTCCCTCCCTAGAGCAGCCCAGTGGGGTTAAAGATGCTCCTCAGCAGATGTGAAGGAACCACATTTCTCCTGCTCCTGGAAAGTGGGCGAGTCCTAAGTTGAAGACTGCTCTTTAGACAGAGAAAGGGCTATTTCCTTTCTCTACATTCTCCCCATCACCTAGTCAGCAGCCTTCCTTTGCTTCTACAGTCCCGCCCCGTCTCAACCTGCCCTTGCCAATACCCCTACCCCTACCTGTACCACTCCAACCCTTTCTCGTAGTTCCTGTCGAAGAAGTGCGGCTCCACGCCCACTGCCCGCACGTCTGGGTGCACTCGGATCGCCTCCAGCAGAGCCCGGGTTCCTCCTTTCTTCACCCCGATGATCAGCGCCTGCGGTAGCTTCTTCTCCCCATAGTCCGGGGTAGTGGTGCCAGGGCCAGGCCCCCCCTTTTCCCCTCCTCCTCCGCTGGTACTATTGCCCCCCCTCCGACCGGTCAGCTCCTCGTCCGTAGTGCTGGACTCATGGGGGTCCCTCTCGAAGAGCCCGCTCTGCACCGTAATCATCTCGGTTGGGGCCAAGGGGGTTCGGATCCAGGCGTCCCGGTTGGCTGCTCCCCCTCCGCCGCTGCTCCCCGGCCCCCAGTTTTCTCCCGGGGGTTGGGGGGAGTCCGGTGGCTCCCTTCGGCTCGCGTTGGCCAGCGCTCCCAGGGATGGCGGCGGTGGCGGCGGAGGGCGCGAGGGGCCGAGCTGGACACGGGGAGGCAGAAGGGAGGGCAACAGCGGCGGGCTGGGAGGGGGGCCGCCCGAGGGCTCCCCAGCGCCGGGTGGCTCCTGCAGCGCCAGCGGGAACTGCAGAGAACTGTAGCAGCTCATGAGGCTGTAGCACAGGTAGGTGACGGACAGAGACAGGGTGCACATGAAGAGCAGCTTGCGCGCCGGGGGCCCCTTAGAGGAGGCAGTGGGCGGCGGCGGCGGCGGCGCGGGCCACTGGGCCATCGCGGTTCCCCGCTCGCGGCAGCGGCGGCGGCGGCGGTAGCAGCAGCGGCGGCGGCAGCAGCAGCCCCCGGCGCTGCCCGGACATGATTTCAGCCGCCGCCCCCGCCGCCGCCGCCGAGCCGCCCGGGTTGCATGGAGAGACGCCGATGCGCCCCCGATCCCGGCTGCTCCTCCAGCCGCCGCCGCTGTCCCGCTGCACTTGGGGGGAGCCCCGCCGCATGGCCCTCCCGACGCTGCCCCCAGAGCCCGGCTGTTGGCCCCGGGCTTCCCCCACCACCCCCCCTCAGCCTCTGGGAAGGGGACTGAGGGGGGCGCGCGAAACTCCCTGCGCTGCCGGCGGCACCTGCTCCAACCTCCGTCTCCAGATCCGCGTCTTCCTCCTCCTCCTCAGCCGCTGCCGCCGCCGCCGCCGCTGCTTCTACAGCAGCAGCCGCTGCCGCCGCCGCCTCACACTGTTGCAGCCCCGAGTTCCTTCCCCGCTGCTAACTTTCTGCCGGGAGAGGAGCGGGGAGGGGAGGAGAAGAGGGGGGCAGGGCGCGCGCCCGCCCGCCACTGGGAAGCTTGGGGGGCGGATCACGCGCACCCCCGGGAAGGAGGGAGGAAAGCGGAGCGCGCACTGGGAATAGGGCTGGGAAGGATGCACTGGGTGGGGAGGGGGCGTGCCTAACGCGCCCTCACCTGAGGCTGCCCTAGGGTCTCTTCCCCACCCTAATCTTTCCCAGTCTGGATGCCTGTAGCTCTCGATACCCTGTTCTACCCTTGCTATGTCGCCAGGTCCCCAGGGCGCACGAGAGGATCGCACGAAGCCCCGGCCCGTGCCAAGAGGGCCAGGGAGCTTAGCGAGAGCGCTTTGGCGATTCGGTCTTTTTTATCCCTTCTCGCCAGGGGGCTCCCTAGCTTGGGGTCTCACCCCACCACCACCACCCCACTTCCTCCCGGACCGCACCCCTAAGGAATTTGTCTCCAGTTCATTGACATGTATTTCCTTGCCTGCTTTTTTTTCCTGCTTCCCTCCTCCTTTCTGTTCTCAAACTAGCCTTTCTTCGCACTCATTGCTCTCTTCTCCTCACTCCACCCCCAACCTTGAAGGATGGAGATTTTACACAGTGCCTCTTTCCATGTGGCCCTTGGCCATGGGCTGTGCAATTTTGCTGGCCCAGTACTCTCCTAGGAGAGGGAACATGCTGGTTATTCACCTCCCTGAGAATACCTAAGCTAGCTACAGGTGGTTACGTTTTCCTCCCCCATTACTAGGAATCCAAAGGATACCAAAACTCAACCATGTTATGAAGCAGCATATTAACTGGCTTTCAGATACATTGTAGGTTAGATCACGTCCCTAGAAACATAAGGGTGAGCATTAAAAGGCCAATTATAATACAGTTAGCCTGTATCCAATACTCTTGTTGTACCAGAGACACCATGCACTAGGACAGCGACCTTTCCTGGGAGAGAAAGGATCATCAGAATGGAGAATAGACTGGAAACAAGGACAATTCTCCTTTCTCTCATCTTTTTGAGGGATTAGAGAAAGATAGAGGGAAGTGCAGAGAAATGGTGCAAACCCCTTGGTAGGGTCACCTTCCTGGGAGAGGGGGTCCCGGTGGTAGCTTTTCGAAAAGAGAATTCACAATTCGCACACCAGTCTGACTCTCCAAGGGAAGAGTGGCCTCCTTCGGAGCCCCTTTCAAAAGCCAACTGTGCCTGGGTATTTCATGGGGCTGCCTTTTGCCTTGCATGGTAATGCAGCTGGCATCTCCAGCTTTGTTTGATCATATAATAGGTCCAACAGTTGAAAGAAAAACGTATATAGTGTCTAAATATTAACTAGCTACCTGGTGCCAAGGAAAAAAAATGTTAATCAAATAAGATGAAGAACGTGGACTTTTCCCATAGTGAACAAAAGCTCAATGCTGCTCTCAGCTGGACATGTGTTCTTTCTCTGCAGCTTCAGTTCAGATAAAGATTATTCCTTTATAATATATTTTTTATGGTACACTGGAGACCTCTGAAATGCAGAGTCTGGTGTCCTGTAAATCATTTCCTGTAACTAGGGATTCTTTTTCAAACACCACACAACTGCATTACAGTAACGTTAATGTTAAGGGGCCAATTTGAGTTGGCAGCAGCACGGACTGGTCCCACTTCTCCCTATCCCTGTGCCTAGTCATGCACCTAAGACAATCCTCTGATTGTAAGCAAGGGAAGAGGAGCATTTATTAAAGGCTTACTAGGTGCCAGGGAGTGTGCTAAGGTCTGGAAATACAAAGAAAGGCAAAAATAAAAATCAGCTCCTGCCTCCAAGGAGCATATATTCCAATGAGGCAGACAACTTCAAACAACTATGTATGCACCTACAAAATATACACAGGTAAACTCCATGTAATCTCAGAAGGAAGGCACTAGTGGTGAAGATTGGGGTGGGAAAGGCCTTTTGCAGAATTGAGAATCAAAGGAAATCTGACTTTGCTACTCTTTTTACCTCCTATCTGTGCTGTTTCCCACCTGATAGCATATTCCATTTTTTCCATAGTCCTCTTCCCTCCAAATCCAGCATGTTGTACTTCTAGATGCTCTAAGACAGAGACAGAAGCAGGATACGAAATAGGGTCTTCTTAACTCCAAATTCGGTGTTTTATTCACTGGCTACAGCACCTAGCTATCTTTATTGCCTAATGAGTACATTTCAAATGTCTTCAGCATTTATGCCTATATAAAAATAAGGAGCTTCTTTTAACTGTGGTTATAATATTGTACCACCTTAATTTTCTACCCTTATCTCATACCCTTCTTTGTACTTGCTCTATGTTCCAGCTCTCAGCTCCCCAAAACTCTCTGCTTTCCCCAGCTTCATATCTTTCCTCTCATTTCTTCCTGTTCCTGGAATGTGCTTTCTTTCTCCCCTTCTTTGAAACTTTGAAACTGAATTCTTACCTATTCATTAAAGTCCAACTCAAATGTCACTTCCAATCAGTTTTTCTTTCTTCTACCCTGTCCATAGTTACCTTTTCCTTACATTTTAAAAGAACTTTATTTTGCAATATAATGCATTTTTCTAATGCATTTTCCTGAATTATTATGTGCATACCTACCTACAAATGTATATTCTTCTATTAGATGATAAGCTTTATTAGGGCAGGAACTATATATGGCCTTCCTCAAATGGGGAGAGGCGCTTAAGAATTTCATTGTATTGAATTGAATTGCAAGATAAAATAATAAAGCAATGTAAATAACCTTTTTTTAAAAAAAGTTTTAAAGGAAAATTGAAGGCAAATCTTTTACTTATTCAAGAATAAATTTCTAAGGGTAGAATTAAAGGCACCATGATGAATGAGTTGTAATGTACTTGGAAGGAAAAGTAGAGTAGAAGTGGTAACAGATGCCCTTTGGCATCTGGTCTTTTTATATTTAAGGCTAACTGTGCTTGACAGAAATGGGCCTGCAATACTTACAACTGATAATGAGAAGACTAAAGTAAAAAAAGATTTGAACCATCCTAATTGGGCAATTCCAAATGGATCTGGAAAGTGGAAAGATCCTTTTAGAATGGAAACTACCACCATCCTGGTTTGTGCCTTCATCACTGCTTCTTGGTCTCTTCTCCAATTTCATTTCACCTTCCTATGTTGTTATTCAGTTGTTTCAGTCATGTCATGTCTAATTCTTTATGACTCCTTTTGAATTTTTCCTGGCAGAAATACTAGTTTTTCTTTTACTTTTCCATTTTATTTTACAGGTGGGAAATTGAGGCAAGCAGAGGAAGTGTTTTGCCCAGGGTCACACAAGCTATGAAGTGTCTAAGTTCGGATTTGAACTTGGGTTTTCCTGGCTCCAGGCTCAGTGCTCTAGTCACTGTGCCATCTAATAGCAAAATTTACTCTTATCATATGACTTCCTCACTAAAGTCTTCAACAACTTGCCTACAAACTAAAATCCAAATTCCTGAACCTGACATTCAAATATCACCAATATCTGGTCTCAGCATCCTCCTACAGCTACACTCCTCTGCAGTCCTTTACTTCATATACCCTTATATACCCAACAAAATGAATTCTAGGCTTTCCCCTGAACCCTCATTGTGCTTTCTTGTCCCCATATCTTTGTTGGATTCATTTCCTGGAATGTTTACCTCTCCCCCATTCCCACCCCACCCCCCCCCAATGAAATCCAAGCAGTCTTTCAAAGTCAGGATGAAATATTTCTCCTCCCACATTTCTTCCCCTGATCATCCCAGGTCAGAATGATTACCACTATTGCCTACATTAGTCTAACACTTAGTTTTTATCCCTTATATGACATTTACTGAGTTCCACCTTGAACTATAGATATTTACAGAGGAATAAATGCTGGGGTTAGAGTCATAAACACATAGTATCAAATCTCAACTTTTCCACTAGGTAGGAACTATGATATATATATATATATATATGTGTGTGTGTGTGTGTGTGTGTGTGTGGTTTCCACTAAATTCCTCCCAGATTACCTCACTGTAGTGTGAAAATGATCCTGGCTCCTTCAAAGATTCTACTTTCCTAGCCTCTTCCAAACTTGAAGAGTATAGCCAGTTGCCATGGCTAAAATAGGGGCAACAACTGTACTTCATGTTCATTGGACTTTTTCTGAACATGGCTGTGACCCACCTAGGCTACGTTCACTGACAGCAGTCACCAGGTTGGCTTTTGAGCTATAAATGTGGAAGCAACAGCAACTCTCAAAGACCACTTTTCTCTTGTAGAGGGGTTGTGAGATATAGATAGATAGATAGATAGATAGATAGATAGATAGATAGATAGATAGATAGATAGATAGATGATAGATAGANGATAGATAGATAGATAGATAGATAGATAGATAGATAGATAGATAGATGATAGATAGATAGATAGATAGATAGATAGATAGATAGATAGATAGATAGATAGACAGATAGATAGATAGATATAGAGCTGTAGGAAGAGCTCAATCCAATGAAAATATGGATCCTTAAAGCATGGAAAAAGTAATTATAGCTGTCACTTAACCTATCTCCCCCTTCATTTCCTTATCTATAAAATAGAAATGATAATAAGGCTGGCATCACCTCCCTTACAGAGCTAGTACAAAGAAAAGATTTTGGAACACCCTCCTGTAATATGTGTGTGTGTATTGATATATATGCGATTCATTGTCATAGTTTAACAATTGTCTCATCAGTCATCATCTATCATGTCTCATCTACTCCTTCTTGACTCAGGAAGCTCACTCTACTCCCAGACTTTCCATATTAGAAGTACCTTCCACCTCTCCTCCTAATTAGTTGGTTTCTCTCAGAACGTCTGCTTTAAGGAGGAGGTCCAGGCCAGCCATGTCTTCATTCCTATCCAACCTTTACTTCTCACTCTGGTAGACTTTCTCTACTATTCCCAAAGATCCCAGAGATCTTATCATCATGGAAGCTCTTTCTACTCCTAGACATCACACACTAGAAGTACCCTCTACCCTGAAGCTTCTCTCTCTGATTAGATGGTAGATCCCTCTCAGAATCTCCATTTAAAGGAGAAGAACTAGGTCATCCATGTCTTCATTCTTCTCCAGGATACAATCCTGACCCTCTCAGACTTTCTCTACAATGTCCCCCAAGAGGTAGCAAGTGATTTGGTGCTTAGAGAGCCAGGCCTAAAGAAAGGAAGTCCTGGACTCGTCTGGGCTCAGACACCAGCCCAGAAAGGCACTGGATGACCGAATTCTAGATGCAGGAATCAGGATTTCATCAGGCTAAAACAATAGACTAATAAATTATATTCAACTGAGATAGATATAAAGTTCTACATTTAGGTAAAAAAATAAATTCAGAAGTGCAGGAAAGAAAATATATAGTTCATATTAAAATGATCTGAAGGCTTCAATAGATTGTAAACTCAATGAGTCAATAATGGGACATGGCATCCAGGAAATCCAGGTTGATCGTAGATTACATTAAAAAAAATGCAGAGTAGGGGCAGCTGAGTGGCCTAGCAGATTGAGAGCCAGGCCCAGAGTTAGGAGGTCCTAAGTTCAAATCTGGCTTCAGACACTTCTTGGCTCTGTGATCCTGGGCAAGTCACTTAACCCTCTTTGCCTAGCCCTTACCTCTATTCTGCCTTGGAACCAATACACAGTATTGATTCTAAGACAGCAGGTAAGGGTTTAAAAAATGCACAGAATTTAGGTCCAAGGGACTTATAGCTCACTATACTATACCCTGATCTGGCCATATATGAAGTTTTCTGTTCTGTTCTTTAGAACTCATTTTGGTAAGAGTAGTTCCAAACTGTAGTGTATCCAAAGAGAATGACCACAATTACAGTGGGAATTGAGACAACTACATATGAGTAAGTTGTTTAGAAATGAGGATGTTTAGCTTAAATAAGACTTAAAGGACAGGGACAGAAAGGAGAACATGTGAGTTATTGCCAAGAAATTTAAGGGTTGTCATATGAAAGAAGGACTAGACTCTTTGTCTTTGTTCGTTTGGACTTTAGAATAAAAGATTTCAGACTGACAAAACCTTAAATTTTATCTAACCCATCTTTCATTCCCATTTTTGTGAGAAAACTGAGTCCCTTAGGGTTTAAGTGACTTTCCCAGAGGCATACATGTAGAAATAAGTATAACCAAGACATATTGCACTTGGCCCCAGAGATCAGAAATAGGATCATTGAGTAGAAATTTGAGAAATTCATTTTTCCACCTGATATAAAGAAAATTTTCCTGATAATTAGTGCTGCCTAAAAATATAATGGGCTATGTTAAGAGATAGTGGGTACTCCCCCACTGGGCTTTGAATGTCAGACAAAGGACTTTAAATTTTACTCAGGAAGCAATGATAATAGAAATATTTGATGTTTGTAAAGATACACAAATCAATTTGAATTCAGCAGAACCTCAGTGACCATTTGTTATGTTCAGGGTGGACTTGATAGACACTTAAACCCTTTGCCACACTAAGGCTTAACAATTCTGTAATTCTGTGAATTGTGATCTTGTCCCACATGGCAATATTTGGATCTTCACAGTTGTTTTCTTCATACAATTCAACTAATTTTCCAGTGTAGGCTCAAATAAATCTATCTTTGTAATTCCAGTAATATTCCATATTTTTAGGCTATTTGACCTAATTTTAGGACTGTTGACTAGGTTGCCACCTAAAATATATTCCTCCCCACTAATAATTAAACATTCTTCAATAGTTATTGTTTGTCTATTTTTATGCTGGGTCTCCTTGTCTGACTCATGCTGGAATACCTTAAGACCAATCCTATTCTGATTGGGCATAGGAAATCTGACCTCCATTTTCTGATGTGGGCTAATTTGCTCCCCTCCTTAAGGAAATTGGTGACACCCCTATTCCTGGAGAGCATCATATTTATGGAAAACTTAATGCAGGCACCCAGTCAGCTTAGCCCACTACAGCTCAGAACTCCTGAGCTGAAGAGATCCACCAAGCTCATCCTCCCCAGTAGCTGGGATTAGAGACATACATTACCATGCTAGGACCAGGAGCTCTCATTTACTAAAAATAGCTCACCTATTTTGTGGTTTACAGAATGTTTTGCTCACAGCCCTCTAAGGAAGATAGAACAAGTGTTATTATCTCCACCACAGAAAGGAGGAAAATGTGTTTTAGAGGATGAGTTGCATAGGGGTTCACAGCTAATAAGTATCACATAGCTAATAAACATTGATGGCTTCAGAGTTGATATCTGAACCTAGGGCTTCCATCTTCAAATCCACAAATTTTTCTGTTCCATAAAGGGGGAAAAAGCTGTCTTATCCAACTATCCTCCCCCTGCCAAAAAAGAGTATTAATGACTGCTATCAGATCCGTTCCTGAAGGTAGGTTTTGATGGAAGTTGTGGTACCACAGGAAGAGGAGTTCCATCTAGCAGAGAGTGAGAGATGAGAAATACTAGAGTCCCCAAAGCCTTCTACTAATAATACTCCCTTGGACTGGCTCTGTTTGGTTCACAGGAATAGTGTCAGGACAGTATAATAACCAGCTCAAATACCATTAAGTCCACACCAAGCTACCAAACTAGAACTGAAGCCACCCCCTCCCACTCCACGGTTATTATTGTTATGAGGGAGTGAATGGTCAACAGGGGCCTAGAACCAGTAACAAGTCTAGCAGGAGGTTGGAGTTGGATGTTAAGAAGGATAAGCAAACTCATATGGGAATGAACTTGGTTTAGGTTCAAATCCAAATCCTGAAAGCAAAGTGCCCAGTGAACCTTCACTACTAACTGCTAGGCCCCTTTAAAACATCAGGCAGGCAGCCCCTCCCTGCTGGGGTAACTGCCTCTTATTGGATGGTGGCAGACCGGAGGGGAAGTGGGTGCTTGAACATCCTGCCCCAGCAATGGAGGTTTGGTTCAACCTCAACTCAGAATTCTCTCTTCTTCCCTATCCTCCTTAGCCTTGGTGGTAAAGAAATAACCATAAGATTCTCTGGTTAAAGGCTAAGGGATTTATTGAAAACTGGGGAAGGAATAGGCAAGGTAAGAGGGCTTGGTGTTACTAAGCTGTTGCTATGGTCTCCCTGGGTGATGCTGGCAAAGGTTCTAAGAAGGTCTTGGCAGAGCTAAGCGGTCCCTGATCAAGAGATTGATCAGATCTTCTGGCTAATTTAGTTGATAGTGAAAATAGATATTGCTGAGTTGCTCTTAAAGAAGGTCCTATGATCTAAGCTATTCTAATTCCTACCCAGGATCTTCCTCCCTCACCCCTTTTCACTCCCACCACCCGGGCCCAGGGAAGGGGTAGATGAGTGGTCAGGGTGAAGTCAGGGGAAAACAGAACCCAGGGTTGGGTTTCCAGGGGCTTTTATAGTCGCACCTAAACTGCCAGTTGGCACCTGGCGCATGGTGCATGCCATGGTCAACATTCCATCCAGAGCAACTGACAGGTTTGCCTAAGCTAATATTGCAATGCAAAAACCCTGCATTACATTATACCCCTCTTAGAACACAAACTACCTAGTTTTATAATCCTGTCTGCAGCTCTTATCTCTAGATAAGATAGGATACTCTGATTTCTCTTCAGATCCTATAAATCTTTCACCTTCTAGGTAAGATAGGCTTTCTACCCAGGAGGGTAGTCACCATCTCTTATTCTTTCTGCTTTCCTGAGCACGGAGCATGGTGCCTTTTCTCTAGTAGATGCTCAGCCTTTGTTTGTTGAATCTTGTTAACCAGAAATCAGACCCATTACTTGTTTGGTATTCCTGGGACTCCTCATGATACAGTAGAAGGAACTCTGACTGGAATCAGAAGGTCTGAACAAGCCCATTTTATTGGAGCAAGTCATACATGACAGACAGCAGTAGGGAACCAGAGTAGAATGGAAAGCTTCTCAAGATGAAGAGCCTTGAATCCCCAGCAAAGGAGTTTAATTTTTACTCAGTAGGAAATGATAATATCAATAATAGTAGATGTTTATATAGTTTACAAATCCTTTTAAATACATTATCTTTTTTTTTATTTCCAGTTAAGTCTATAATATTATAGTTACTATTCCTATTTTACAGATAAGGAAATTAAGGTTTAGAACCTTTAACCCTGGTCACGTAGCTCATAAGGGCTGAAGACAGAATTTGAACCTAAATCTCTCTAATTACAGGGCTTTCAAGTTCCTACAAGAGGGAACTCCTAAAGATTTCAGAGTTGAGGAATGGCACAACCAGATCTAAGTAAATTTATAATAGTACTGCTAAAAGGGAAGGATTTAAGTGAGGGCAGAAGATGACCAAGAAGTGGAACTAGAAAGATTTATAGGGAGAGTATCACAATACTTCAAGCAGTTGGCAATGAAGGCTTGTCCTAAGGTGGGGGCAAAAGGGCTGAAGTAGAGGAGAATAAGTGGAGAAGAGAAAAACTTGTAAAGCTTAGTCATCCTGGTGCCAACGTTGATATTTCAGAAGCAGGAATTTTGTTTGACCTGATAAAAAAAGATTTTTAAAGGCTTTTAAAAAATCATTTAATCTAAAATTCAATATAAGTACTGCTATGTGTTAATCTTAGAAAACAAACAAATCAATCCAGGACCTGCTCTTTTCAGATGTGAAGCTAATTTGGCAAGGAGACTTTGGGTTTATTTATTGGGAAGGTCAAAGTTCAAAACTATGATTCAGACTCTTCTCCCAATCCTCTCTATTTGGGAGCTACAGTAATCACACTCCTCCCTCCCTATACTCCAGGCAGGCTATTTATTTTCAAAGTGTTTATGGAGATACAAGCTAACTGAAGGATGCCCATAGGACCCTTGGAAAATCAGTTCACCTGAAAATATTGCTTATTTTTCCATCAATGCCACTAGTAGAACATTTTACATGTAATAGTTGGAGAAGTAGAGGAAAAGGTAAAGTAACTTAGAGAATATGATAGTTGAGGATGAAGTATTCCTTTAAAGTACATTCTGAACCCAAACCCTCTCTCATTATTCTGATGCTTGTTGAATTTATTTTCTGAATTCACACATATAATACAGATATTTGTGAGAGTTTAAAACCATACTAAAACTTCTGGGACACATTATAACATATGTTATATTATATTTATCACATTATATTATATTATCTTTGTTATATCATTACATTGTATCACATGTACACACCGAAAAATACAATATTGACTCTCATTTTTCTTAGAATCATAAAAATGTTTGATTTTAAAGAAACAATAGTACCTAGAAAATGTGTTAGAGCTGAAAAAGTCTTTAGAATGTAGAGAATATAAGAAGAATTCTTCCCAAATATTATATTCTTTACCATCTTTTCCTCTATCTTGACATTTTTGGTAACCTCCCTCATTCTTGCTCCTCCAATTATCACCTCTATATACCTATAGATTCTTTTATGAACTACGAACCCATGTTTGCAATGGCCTGCTGGATATCTCCACTTTGGTGTTCCACTAGCACCTCAAAAGCACATGCCCCAAATGAAACTTTTCTTTTTCCCCCTAAACCTGCTCTTCTTTCTAGCTCCATTCTTTTTTTTAATAACCTTTGCCTTTTGTCTTAGAATCAATACTATGTATTGGTTTCAAGGCAGAAGAGCAGTAAGGGCTAAGGTAAAGGGGGGATGGGGTAAGTAACTTGTGCAGAGTCACACAGCTGTGAAGTGTCTGAAGTCTTTTGAACCCAGGATGTCCATCATCTCAAAACCTGATTATCAATCCACTGAGTCACCTAGCTGCCCCCCTGCCTCCATAATTTTTGCCCATAGTATCACCATGCACTCAATCTCCTGTGTTCATTTCTAATTAGATATACTAGTTGTCTATATATTGGTTCTCTCCCTTTACTTGACTGTAAGCTTTCTGACAGCAGGCAGTATCTTATCTAAGGTTGACAGCTTCCTGAACACTTAAAACCACTCAAAATATGTTCAAACTAGAATTTTGGTAATGAAAAAGACCTTAAAATATAGAATGTGGAATATTTGCATTTGAAAAAATAAAAGAACAAAGAATCCTAGCTCCAGAAGAATAAAACCTTAGACCTACCATAGAATGTTTGAACTGAAAGGGTTCAAATCCAAACCCTTCATTTTACACATACAGAAATTGAGGCTCATGGAGATGAAATCACTTGTCCAAGTCACTGAAACAGTCAGGCACAGTCTATAGCAGCTGCAGGACAGATATTCAAGTGCAACATTCTTCCCACTAAACCTTAGGGTATAAAAGATCAATACTAGCACATGATTTAGCTTTAGAATGTGTGTGTGTGGGTGTGTGTGTGTGTGTGTGTGTGTGTACATGCATATGGTGGGCAGCAGCATATTTAGGCATTTATATTTTGTCAATTTAGTTTGCCTTCATTCTGGCTGATAGCTAATTATCCTTATTTCTTCTATCCTATTTAAATCTGAGCTCTAATACCTACAGGCCATCCTCACACCATCTTTTTGTTTCTGTCTCTGCCTGCCTCTTTTATCTCTTTTCCTTCCTTCCATCCTTCCTTTTTTCTTTCCTTCCTTTTTCTTCCTTTTTCTTCCTTCCTTCCTTCCTTTTTTTCCTTCTTTCTTTCCTTCTTTCTTTCTTTCTTTCTTCATTTCTTTCTTTCTTTCTTTCTTCCTTTATGTATTTCTCTCTCTGCCTGTCCCTCTGTCTCTGTCTGTCTGTCTGTCTATCTCTCTCTCTATTCCCTCTGTTTCATCTTCTTTTACTTCTTACATGAAGCCAACCCAGTTCCTACTCTGCGGCATTTTCTGAATTGTCTCATTGCTTTCTGACTCTCAGTCCTCAGTCCCTGAGTATGTAAAATAGCATTAATTCCCTTTTTGATCTCCCAGTTATTCCCCATTCCAAACTGGTTATCATTCCATTCATAATCATAAAACTTAAGTGCTGGGAGAAATTTCAGATTTTTCCTCTTCTAATAGCCTATCCAAAGCACCAATCACATCTATTTAATTGATAATAATAATTCCCATTTATAACCACTTTATGGTTTACAAAGTATTTTACAATCATCTCACTTGACCCTCATAACAATTTTTTTAAATAGGCAAGTATCATTGTGCCCATTTTAGAGATAACAAAAATGAAATTCAATGAGGGATTTGGCCCAGAGTCTATAGGCATTAGAAAAAACGAAATTTTGAATCCTAATCTTCTGGCTCCTAATTCAGTCCTCTTTCCAATACAAATTCCTCCCAACAATGACAATCCAACCTGCAACTTGTATCCATTGATCCAAGTTCTGGTCTCTGGAACTATGCAGAATAAGTTGTTGTTTTTTGTTTTATGAGAGTGCATCCCCTATCTCCCCCAGACTGAGGGGGTATGTCAGCTACCCATGATCTTACAGAACCTGACTGGCATCAAAGCATTGACTTTCTCTGTTTCCAACCTTGGCCTCCACAGTTTTCCTCTCTTTAGGTAGCCTAATGGTTCCCCAGTTCTAAGACCTGACCATACTGGTAACAGTAAGGACACCAGAATGACTTTAGTCCTTTTCTGTTCTCCTGAAATCTCAGTAGAGCATCAGGCTATGTCTGTCTTTCCTGCTCTTATTTAACAGGAACTCTCAAGGTACAACAGAGATTGTGGGTTACTAAGAGCCGCACAAAATCATGGGCTTTAGAAGTGGAAGTGACCTCGGAGATAATCTAACCCACATTTCTCATTTTACAGATGAAGAAACTGAGGTCCAAAGATTGATTGATTGATAGGAAGCTCCCAAGCATTAAAATAAAACAACAAAATGTAAAAGTCCTCCAAGCACCTTGAGACAGGTGTCTAAGAGTCATTCCATTTCTGGGAACTGAACCTAAGAGAGGTCATTTTATCTTTAGTCTGTTGTCTCCTATCTGGATTTGCTCTAGGAGAACCAATACATTCAGATTATATATAGCTCATGTTTAGGTTTACCCAAAATTGGGCAAAAGGAGTTTTCCCAGAAAGTACTCATTGAACATGGGGAGCCTTTATCATTTCTCAAAGAAAATTCAGAAGATGAAAGACTCACAAGTGTTCATAAACAAACTCAGAAAAAACATAGCAATCAGTTAGCCCATCAGCCCCCGGGAGAGAAAAGAACTTGGAGTCACTATGAGAACAACTCCCTGACATTCCATTGAAATTTCTCCAACTCCCATGGGATCATACACAATCTCTACCAGTCTTCAAATCTTTGTGGTTTAGGCTCCTCTCAGAAAATAAAAATAAATTGGGGGCTGCTGAACAAACAGTCTTCTTCCCATTAGACCTGCCTTGTCCAATTAACTCACTGGATTTGTTCTCCAAGTAAAATTACAGTACAGGAACTATATGGACTCTCCTCTTCTTTCTCCAAGGAGGGTGCTGCATTTCCTTCTCTCTTTGGGACTAATTCCTGAGCTCTTGAACTCAGAATCCCCTGAATCCCGAAGCTTGGCCACTCTTAAATGTGAGAATTCCTAAACTTGCTAATTCTTGAATTTGGAACTCCAAAACCTAGTGCCAAGTTGGTATTTGCACATCTCTTTTTTCCATATACTTCTTCAGGATCTCCAGCAGCTATTGTCTCTTGAGAAAGGAGAATCTACTGTTAGGTGTCCAGTCTCCGATCTGTGTTCAAAAAGGAAACAGAAAAAGACAGTGGTCAGGAATTAAGCTCTAGAAATGTTTTTTCTTGGATCAATTAGGCAAGAAGATGCAGCTTTCCATGTCCTATTGTTGCTGCAAAGAGGGAGGAACTGTTCAGTGCGACAGGTTCCCTTTCCTCTCCTTCCCCTGTTCCCACCTAGATTGTTATACCATAGTCTGTCTTCTGAAGATGTAAAGGAAGTCTGAGTGAGAGTAATCAATCAGCTCAATTTTATAGTCTATTGTGGAAGCATGGCTGGTTCTGAGGATGGGTGTCATCAGAATGCAGCCCTAGTCTGAGATCCAATTACTATGGCACCACTGGACATGATCACACTTCAGGGGAAAGTAGCCTTTAGATGCCTCCAAACAAAGGTTGATATCCTGTAATCAATAGAGTTGATTGGGAAGAGGGAAATCATCAAATTTGTTAGGAACTATCCTGATCCACTCACATATATATTTATGAATAATAAGCAATTTAGTATTATATCTGATCCTGATTCATCTTCTGAATATGTACTCTTCCAGAAGACAAGTCCCCATTGACAAACTACAGCAAACTACCAAAGTTATATTTACACAAGACTTAAGGATCTGAATTGAAGACCTAATAAAAACAAATCCCTTCTGGCATCCATCTTCCAGCCAAAACTCCAGTGTTAATAATACCCGGGGCAAACATTTAGAGTATTTCCTCTCCCCTTTATCTGCAGAAAAACAGAATGGTGAAGCGGTTATTAAATAGAAAATCAGAAGATGGATGGTTCAGGGTCCAATTCTACTACTTACTAGCTATATGACTGAGTGAGTTAGTGCTCCTCTTTGGGAAAGGCTTTTCTTCTTGGCACAAGTTGGGCATCGGACAAAATAATCTCTAATTTCCCTTCTAGATTTAGTTTTCTATTTCTATCCCCTTGCTGGGATATGCTGGTAAATATTTAACAACTGACTCTCAAAAAAAAGAAGAAATGTAAGCAAATCTTTCAATTTGATCTGCATTGTTTTCATTTTCCCTACCACTTTATTAAGTCTAGAAAAAAATTTTAAAACAGTATATCAAGCCCTGATTTGTAATGCTTGCTGATTTCCAATGTGTGAATGCTTACATCAAAAGTAAAAAAAATTGTCTTTATCAAGTTAATCTGAGATGAAACCAATATGCCATGCCTCTGGTCCCTTCTAACTCTGATGTTCCATGACCTAAGGTCCCTCCAAGTGGTTCGGCTTCTTATGGCCATTTCCTGTTCTACACATTCTAAGTTCCATATTCTAAGGTCCCTTCTAGTTCCATGATTCTAAGAATGAAAATAAGAATGTGCACTACTAGAAAACTGGAAGTTTAGAATTTGGAAGTTACTTCAAGGTTTCAGATAAAAAAGATTTTCTTCAGGTAGACATAAGTCAATGGCAGCTAGGTAGCAAAGTGGATTGAGCACTGGGCCTGGTGTTAGAAAGAAGAGAGTTCAAATCTGACCTCAAATCCTTACTAATTGTGTGACCTTGGGCAAGTCACTTAACCCCTGCCTGCATTGAACTGGAAAAGGAAATTGCAAACCATTCCAGTATCTTTGCCAAGAAAACCCAAAGGACAAGTGGTCCATGGGGTCATGAAGAATCAGATATGACCGAACCACTGAACAACAACAGACATGAGTCAATAGAGTGAGGATAAAACAACATGGAAGCCTATGGAGAACAGATTCATCCTGAGAAAGTACCCCAATGCTTAGGCTCTAATATTTTGCCCAAGGAAAATATAACTGAATTATAAAGGCCTCTAAAACTAGACATTTGACACATCTGTTATAGTAGCCTTATAAAAAAAATACACAGGATGCCTGTAAATTTTGTAATTATGTTAATTCAAACTGAGTGTTGCTCCCATGAATTTTTAAAAATATATTCAACTCAAAACATGTAGTTTATATTGTCTGACATTAAAACTTAGGGGAAATTTGCCTTCTGGATACAATTCTCTTTTCTCTTTACCCATGTAAAGAGATGAGAAGATAGAAGATCTGTGCAATAGAATTAAGATGAAATTTTCATCCTACCTACAACCTTAAATCAGGTTTGAAAACAGGATTCCAAAGAGCATAAAATCAGTAAGGAGGAGGAGGGAAGGGAAGAAGATGAGGAGGAGAAGAAGGAGAAGAAAGAGGAGGAGGAGGAGGAGAAAGAGAAGAAAGAGGAGGAGGAGAAAGAGAAGAAAGAGGAGGAGGAG